>NC_084616.1:39908519-39988519 GCF_033978795.1 Nerophis ophidion | reverse complement strand
TGTTTCTGGGAATTGTTGATAAATGGCTTTCGCTTTGCACAGTTCAGTTTTAACTTGGACTTACAGATGTAGCGACCAACTGTAGTTACTGTCAGTGGATTTATGAAGTGTGCCTGAGCCCATGTGGTGATATCCTTTACACACTGATGTCGGTTTTTGATGCAGTACCACCTGAGGGGTCAAAGGTCTGTAATATCATAGCTTAAGTGCAGTGATTTCTCCAGATTCTCTTAACCTTTTGATGATTTTACGGACCGTAGATGGTAAAATCCCTAAATTCCTTGCAATAGCTTGTTGAGAAATGTTGTTCTAAAGCTGTTTGACAATTTGTTTACAAAGTGGTGACCCTAGCCTCATCCTTGTTTGTGAATTACTTAGCATTTCATGGAAGCTACCCAATCATGGCACCCACCTGTTCCCAATTAACCTGCACACCTGTGGGATGTTCCAAATAAGTGTTTGATGAGCATTCCTCAACTTTATCAGTATCTATTACCACCTTTCCCAACTTCTTTGTCACATGTTGCTGGCATCAAATTCTAAAGTTAATGATTATTTGCAAACAAAAATATATATCAGTTTGAAAATCAAATATGTTTTCTTTGTAGCATATTCAACTGAATATGAGTTAAAAAGGATTTGCAAATCACTGTATTCTGTTTATATTTACATCTAACACAATATCCCAACTCAAATGGAAACTGGGTATATATATATATATATATATATATATATATATATATATATATATATATATATATATATATATATATATATATATATATATATATATATACATATATATATATATATATATATATATATATATATATATATATATATATATATATATATATATATATATATATATATGTATATCAATGTTACTTTACATGTAGTCGGCTTTTGGCCCTCGACTAAATTTTTTTTGCCCAATGCAGCCCCAAGGTACTGCAAAATGTTTGGACACCCCTGGTCTGCAGTATTTCCTTCCATTTAGTGCTTTGAGCCAGCAGTACAAGTGCTGTTTCGTGTTGTAGTCGTCCGTAATGTTTCTACTCGTAAGGATTCTTCATTTATCACTCCATTTGTAAGTTTTACAACATAACTAAAACTATTCATACTTACTAAACCGTCTCATGTGTGATGTCTGAAGGAGTGTTTTCCTGCATATTTGTATGTTCTATTGTAATGTAATAAAGCTACCGTAGTTAGCATTCGCTCAAATGCTAAAATGTTTACAAGTGTCTGTGTTAGTATTGTTAACTTACAATGGCTTTCTTTTAGTATTGTTTCAGTTCCAGGATTTTTTCAGCAAATTCACCAAAACTTCACCATGGAGTTTTTGAGTCTGTTTAGCTGGTCCATGATGATGACTTCTGTTTTGTTTGTACAGCCGTGTTACAGGCACTCTTTGGAAAAAATAAGAGTATGTAAATTAACATTTACAAAATATTTACGCGTAAATAACTAATTTCACAATGTATATATTTGCGGATCATAGTTGGGTGGACCAGGAATTAGTGCGTCTGCCTGACAATACGAAGGTCCTGAGTAGTCAGGGTTCAATCCTGGGGTCGGGATCTTTCTGTGTGGAGTTTGCATGTCCTCCCTGTGAATGCGTGGGTTCCCTCTGGGTACTCCGGCTTCCTCCCACTTCAAAAGACATGCACCTGGGAATAGGTTGATTGGCCACACTAAAATTGACCCGAGTGTGTGAATGTGAGTGTGAATGTTGTCTGTCTATCTGTGTTGGCCCTGCAATGAGGTGGCGACTTGTCCTGGATGTACCCCGCCTTCCCCCCGATTGCAGCTGAGATAGGCAGCAGCGCCCCCCGCGATCCCAAAGGGAATAAGCGGTAGAAAATGGATGGATGGAGTTTGGTGCGGTTAATGAATCTAAAAAATATGTTTTTCCCTATAAAATTAAGTGAGTGTGGCTTATATACTGGTGCGCACTATAGTCCGGAAAATATGCTAGAGTTGGTCGTGTTTTCTCACCCCATTCTGTGTGTTGCAGTGTCGTGTGCTGACAATGCATCCGGCTTCCTCGATCATCTTCAAGATGTTGCCCCCGTGCACGTTGCCCACAATGTTGGCATCGTCGGGCCGCATTATCCTGCAGTAAAAACAAAAAGAGTTAGCTGCCTTTGAGGCTGTGATGAATGAATGAATGAAATAAGTTTATTTCAGTCATATAATAAACCACCAACCATTGTGTGTGACCAGTTTAACAGTACAGATAATACATATTTAACAATCATACACATTTACACACAAAAAGAAAAGAAAAAGAATGACCGAAAAAAGAATAGGCTGAAGCCAAAGCTTATATTTGCCTATCCTATGCTCTGTGTTTTTTTTCAATGCAGTACATATACTTGAATAATGTATTTGTATGAGGTCGGTGGCAGGCTTGAGAGGGGGAAAAAAAATGTTTGCATGACAACCAAGTGATAAGAATGTGGCAAAAAGGCCTGGCTGATAAAAAAAAAATGAGATGAATGCAGTTGGAAGTTATCAGGAACTCTATCTGCTGTGATATGAAAGAGCAGTACAGTGTTGCACACATGATGAAACATTATGCTAATGTGGTTTTGCAAAACAAAAAATGCTCTGATTTGTACTGTATGTCTGTTCACAAAAATGCAACAAAAAAAAGTTACTGTGAGCACACTTTGCTGCATTCAGACTGTAAGTATACATATAATTACATTATATATGCATACATGCATAAATTAAGGACTTGATGGGGCAGCTTTCGTGTTTTATTACATGACATAACTCAAATATTCCACATCTTTTTGGCTGAATATATTCACCATCATAGATGACACAAAAAGTAGGGGTCTCAAATTATCGTCTTAATTGCAATGAATTAGTATTCATATTTAGCGTTTTGTGTTTTTACTAGTGTTAATTACATTTTATAATAATGAGTAGCCTAGTGGTTAGAGTGTCCACCCTGAGATCGGTAGGTTGTGAGTTCAAACCCCGGCCGAGTCATACCAAGGACTATAATAAAAATGGGACCCATTACCTCCCTGCTTGGCACTCAGCATCAAGGGTTGGAATTGGGGGTTAAATCACCAAAAATGATTCCTTGGTGCGGCTACTGGTGGTGCTCACTGCTCCCCTCACCTCCTAGGAGGTGAGGGTGATGGGTCAAATGCAGAAGATAATCTCACCACACCTATTGTGTGTGTGTGACATTCATTGGTACTTTAACGTTACTCTCTAATGCTCCACGTCACAATAATGTGTACACTACATTTACAGTCACTATATATATTCACATGTACAATGATGAGTACATTATACTTAAAATCAGAGTAAGGTACACTTACATGGAGGACAATGTTGTTTTAGTCGCTTGTGTTGTATAAATGGAATGCTTGCGTGTCTACCGGTGAACGAAAGGAAACCAAAACTTGTTAGTAAATAACTTCATGTTCTGTCGTTGAATCTACTGTAACGTTTTTATCAGGATTTCACAGGATTTAACAGTATTTTTTTATAGTAAAATCAAAATCTACTGTAACATTAAAACAAATCACATGACTGTAAAAATGACTTATGTACTTCACAGCAATCAAGTGTTATATCACAGTAAAATACTGTAATCGTAGTCCTCTGTCACCACAAATTGCTGTGAAGATACACTATCTTGCCAAAAGTATTTGGCCACCCATCAAAATGTTCAGAATCAGGTGTCCTAATCACTTGGCCCGGCCACAGGTGTATATAATCAAGCACTTCAGCATGGAAACTGTTTCTACAAACATTTGTTAAAGAATGGGCCGCTCTTAGAAGCTCAGTGATTTCCAGCGTGGAACTGTCATAGGATGCCACCTGTGCAACAAATCCAGTCGTGAAATTTCCTCGCTTCTAAATATTCCAAAGTCAACTGTCAGCTTTATTATTAGACAATGGAAGAGTTTGGGAACAACAGCAACTCATCCACCAAGTGGTAGGCCACGTAAACTGACAGAGAGGGGTCACTGGATTCTGAAGCACGTAGTGCAAAGACTTTCTGCACAGTCAGTTGCTACACAGCTCCAAACTTCATGTGACCTTCCAATTAGCCCACGTACAGTACGCAGAGAGCTTCATGGAATGGGTTTTCATGGCCAATCAGCTGCATCTAAGCCATACAGCACCAAGTCCAATGAAAAGCATCGGATGCAGTGGTGCAAAGCACGTTGCCACTGGATTCTAGAGCAGTGGAGACGCGTTCTCTGGAGTGATGAATCACGCTTTTCCATCTGGAAAACTGATGGATGATTCTGGGTTTGGAGGTTGCCAGGAGAACGGTACATCTCGGACTGCATTGTGCCGAGTGTGAAATTTGGTTGAGGAGGAATAATGGTGTGGGGTTGTTTTTCAGGAGTTGGGTTTGGCCCCTTAGTTCCAGTGATAGGAACTTTGAATGCTCCAGGATACCATAACATTTTGGACAATTCCATGCTCCCAACCTTGTGGAAACAGTTGGAGCTGGCCCCTTCCTCTTCAAACATGACTGTGCACCAGTGCATAGAGCAAGGTCCATAAAGACATGGATGACAGAGTCTGGTGAGGATGAACCTGATAGAACACTGTTGTGATGAATTAGAACAGAAACTGAGAGCCAGGCCTTCTCGACCAACATCAGTGTGTGACCTCACCATTGCTCTTTTGGAAGAATGGTGGAAAATTCCTACAAACATACTACGCAACCTTGTGGACAGCCTTCCCAGAAGAGTTGAAGTTGTAACAGCTGTAAAAGGTGGACCGACATCATATTGACCCCTATGGGTTAGGAATAGTGTAATTCACAATAATTTACTCTAAATGTTACAACAAAAGCAATGCCATTATTAGCCGGCAATTGCTGTGAATTTACAATGAAAAGTTTTAGAGTTTAAAGTTCAAAGGGGAACTGCACTTTTTGGGAATTTTGCCCCCAAAAAAGGGACAAGCGGTAGAAAATGGATGGATGTACCTATCGTTTACAAACATTGTAAGAGACAACAACACACGTCTTTTTTTTTTAAGATTTTAAAGATGATAAAAAAACGCTGGGAAGATGCGCCTAATGGGAGTCACCGTTTTAGCCTTTAAAGCCCTCTAAACAACTTTTTTTTTTTTAAGGCTAGTAACATGCACTGTCCCTTTAATTAACAATGAGTCACAAAGTCTTGTTTAATAGACCAATTAAAATAATTAAATACACACGCTGAGACCATTGGCATGTTGCTATTCTTCCCAGGAAGGTGACTCAAAATAACGTTTACTGTCTGACTAACTTGTTTTTGTGAATGGCCGAGGACAAAAAGTTGAAATGAGTCACAAGGTGTGTGTAGCAAAACCTCCACTTCTCCATTCATTCGTTTATTCTATGCGGCTTAACCAGTACAGGGAGTTTACTTGCATGATTCACGAGCATCAATGAGGAGTTTAAAAGAGTTATTTGTGTGTGACACAGATAATGGACTACCTGCATAGTTCATATCTGAAGTCTTCTCGGCCAGGTGACACTGTGTCCTCTTCATAGTGGGGAACTTTCCTTGGAGGCTTGAAACAACGCATCTTCCCAGCCTTGACCTTCTCCTACTCAGTTTAACTTAGTCTTTAGATGTCTTCAGTAGCCGTGTCTGAGATGTGATGCCCTGTACTGTAGCCATGGTGACTTTTAACGATGACATTACCACCCCTCCCCCTCATCACAACTGGTCGGACTGGATCAGAACACTCCCACTGATGTGCAGATAAGACACCAGCTGATTAACAATAAGTGTGACGATTCAGATGTGCCATAGCTGACAAGCGGCCAAGGGACTCCCTGGAATGGCAGATGGTTACTGTCAGGGGCCGGGGCATTCAATTGATCAAAACCGGACTGTTCAGTTTGCCTTAAAAGAAGTTTCACCTCTAATCCAAGTAGGTCTCATCATTTCATGCTCATAGACTTAGATTGTTCAGATCTAGTCTGTCAAACTGGTCAGATCTAATCTGTCAGATTGGTCAAATCCAGTCTGAGACTTTGATTAGTCAGATTTAGTCTTAGACTAGATTGGTCAGATCAAGTCTTCGGCTAGATTGGTCAGATCCAGTCTTTGACTTTGATTAGTCAGAACTAGTTTTATAGTAGATTGGTCAAATCTATTATGAGACTGGATTAGTCAGATTAAATCTGTCCAAACTAGGTCTAAAACAAGACCTAACTAACCTATGAGTACGTTTACACCGGGGCTATTCAACTACATGAAGAAGAGGGCCGCAGTTTCAGGAGCCCAAGATCTCCTTTGACACTGTGTGTACTTATTAGTAGCACTGCAGTCAGATCTAGTCCTATACTCGATTGGTCAGATCCAGTCATAGACTTTGATTAGTCAAATCTAGTTTTAGGCTAGATTGGTCAGATCCAGTCTCAGACTTTGATTAGTCAGATCTAGTTTTATACTAGATTGGTCAAATCTATTATAAAACTGGATTAGTCAAAATAAATCTGTCCAAGCTAGGTCTAAAACCAAACCTAACCAATCTATGAGTACGTTCACACCGTGGCTATTCAACTACATAATGAAGAGGGACACAGTTTCAGGATCCCAAGATCTCCCTTGACACTGTGTGTACTTATTAGTAGCACTGCAGTCAGATTTAGTCCTAGACTCGATTGGTCAGATCCAGTCATAGACTTTGATTAGTCAAATCTAGTCTTAGGCTAGATTGGTCAGATCTAGTCTTAGACTGGATTAGTCAGACTAGATCTGTCCACAGTAGGTCTCATACTAGACCTAACCAATCTATGAGTACGTTCACACCAGGGCTATTCAACTACATAATGATGAAAGTCGCAGTTTCAAGAGCCCAAGATATGGATATGGATATAATAATAATAATAATGATAATGGATTAGATTTATATCGCGCTTTTCTATTTTTAGATACTCAAAGTGCTCACAGTGAAGTGGGAACGCATCATTCATTCACACCTGGTGGTGGTAAGCTACATCAGTAGCCACAGCTGCCCTGGGGTAGACTGACGGAAGCGTGGCTGCCAGTTTGCGCCTACGGCCCCTCCGACCACCACCAATCATTCATTCATCATTCATTCACCAGTGTGAGCGGCACCGGGGGCAAGGGTGAAGTGTCCTGCTCAAGGACACAACTGCAGCGATTTGGATGACAATAGGTTGGAAGCGAACCTGCAACCCTCAGGCTTCTGGCACGGCCGCTCTACAAACTACGCCATGCCGCCCCAACGTTTGGTTTCAGTTTCTATTTAAGGCGACCAGATTTTTGTGCATCACTTTTCAATAGTGTTCAAAGAATAGGCTATATGTAATATATAAATAAATGATAAATGGGTTGTACTTGTATAGCGCTTTTCTACCTTCAAGGTACTCAAAGCGCTTTGACACTACTTCCACATTTACCCATTCACACACACATTCACACACACTGATGGAGGGAGCTGCCATGCAAGGCGCCAACCAGCACCCATCAGGAGCAAGGGTGAAGTGTCTTGCTCAGGACACAACGGACGTGACGAGGTTGGTACTAGGTGGGAGTTGAACCAGGGACCCTCGGGTTGCGCACGGCCACTCTCCCACTGCGCCACGCCGTCCCATATGAATATAAATTGGCGCTGTGGCACATTTGCTTACATGTGAGTTGAAAAATAAAGCTCCAGTAGATCGATGGTGATATACGTGTCTCCTCTACTTAACAGCAATAAAAAGATTTCATCCCTCCCACATATATTACACTAAATATAAACCACGTTTCCATATGAGTTGGGAAATTGTGTTAGATGTAAATATAAACGGAATACAATGATTTGCAAATGATTTTCAACCCATATTCAGTTGAATATGCTACAAAGACAACATATTTGATGTTCAAACTGATAAACATTTTTTTTTGCAAATAATCATTAACTTTAGAATTTGATGCCAGCAACACGTGACAAAGAAGTTGGAAAAGGTGGCAATAAATACTGATAAAGTTGAGGAATGCTCATCAAACACTTATATGGAACATCCCACTGGTGTGCAGGATAATTGGGAACAGGTGGGTGCCATGATTGGGTATAAAAGCAGCTTCCATGAAATGCTAAGTAATTCCCAAACAAGGATGGGGTGAGTGGTCACCACTTTGTAAGCAAATTGTCGAACAGTTTTAGAACATTTCTCAACGAGCTATTGCAAGGAATTTAGGGATTTTACCATCTACGGTCTGTAAAAACATCAAAAAGTTCAGAGAATCTGGAGAAATCACTGCACGTAAGCGATGATATTATGGACTTTTGATCCCTCAGGTGGTACTGCATCAAAAACCGACATCATTGTGTAAAGGATATCACCACGTGGGCTCAGGAACACCTCATAAAACCACTGTCAGTAACTACAGTTGGTCTCTACATCTGTAAGTGGAAGTTAAAACTCTACTATGCAAAGCCAAACCCATTTATCAACAATATCCTGAAATGCCGCCGGCTTCGCTGGGCCCGAGCTCATCTAAGATGGACTGATGCAAAGTGGAAAGGTGTTCTGTGGTCTGATGAGTCCACATTTCAATTTTTTTTTGGTAACAGAGGACGTGGTGTCCTCCAGAACAAAGAGGAAAATAACCATTCGGATTGTTATAGACGCAAAGTTCAAAAGCCAGCATCTGTGATGGTATGGGGGTGTATTAGTGCCCAAGGCATGGGTAACTTACACATCTGTGAAGGCACCATTAATGCTGAATCGTCCACACAGGTTTTGGAGCAACATATGTTGTCATCCAAGCAACGTTATCATGGACGCCCCGGCTTAATTCAGCAAGACAATGCCAAGCCACGTGTTACAACAGCGTGACTTCGTAGTAAAAGAGTGCGGGTACTTTCCTGGCCTGCCTAAAGTCCAGACATGTCTCCCATCGAAAATTTGTGGCGGATTATGAAGCGTAAAATACGACAGCGGAGACCCCGGACTGTTGAACGACTGAAGCTCTACATAAAACAAGAATGGGAAAGAATTCCACTTTCAAAGCTTCAACAGTTAGTTTCCTCAGTTCCCAAATGTTTATTGAATGTTGCTAAAAGAAAATGCGATGTAACACAGTGGTGAACATGCCCTTTCCCAATTACTTTGTCACGTGTTGCAGCCATGAAATTCTAAGTTAATTATTTGCAAAAAAAACAAGTTTATGGGTTTGAACATCAAATATATTGTCTTTGTAGTGCATTCAGTTGAATATGGGTTGAAAATGATTTGCAAATCATTGTATTCCTATATTTACATCTAACACAATTTCCCAACTCATATGGAAACAGGGTTTGTATAATAGTCTCCTTTTCAGGGGAGAGAGGACGCTAAAGGCAGTGCCTTTAAGGCAGGCCCCCAATATTGTTGTCCGGGTGTAAATCTGGAGAATGTTTGCTCCGGGTGATTTTCGGGAGGAGCACTGAAATTCAGGAGTCCCCCAGGAAAATCGGGAGGGTTGGCAAGTAGCCATATTGTGCTGCAGATGGATTCATTAGGATGAGCAAGTCAGGCGCTTTTTTCTCCTGCTCGAGCTGAAAAAAGGCCTGTCTTAAACTTTCCATGAGCTCATCATAGAAAAACGTGGTGTAGATTGTGTGGGACGACGATTGTGTTTCATGGGTAGACATTTTTCACATTTCCACCAAATGCTGTGCAAAATATTTCTCGCTGCTAAATAAATTGCCCCAAAGCTAAACGCAAAGAAAGGTGTGCACAAACTAGAGTTATATTTAAATAAATAATATTCATTACACATAAGTTATTGGTATTGGGTTGAAAAAATGTATATATTGTGCATACCTTTTTTGTATTAATTGATATGATTATTGTTTTTTTACTTGCCAGTTAGTTGGAAGGGATAATGCAATTCTACTTGTTCATATTAAGGTGTTGTGGTCTTTTTTGGTTAAAGTAACCACTAAACCTTTCAAAAAGTACCATTGAAATACTTAAAATGTTAAATGTTAGTCAAATGCAACTATTGCAGCACACATCCCACACAGGAGGACTTGAACCTAGGCCAACATGTTTATAAATGCTAAACAAACCAAACCTTCATGTTGACTTCTTTCTTGCAGCCATCCACAACAGTCTGCCGCAATGAGTCATAATCCTGTTTGTGCGCGGACATAGAATATTTTATTACATTTTTGTTGGATTAGGACTTTCTCTCGAGTGCTTTTATTTTGCTTTTTTCTTAAGTAAATCTCCAATAAACACAGTCTGTTTGATGTGTTCCACATAAACCTGTTCTTTGAGGTTAATTAACAAATATCACACCGCTTTGTAGCAGTTGAATCTTTGACATACTTATTCACTTTTTCTCCAAAAATAAAAGAAGAGGCTGTCAATTTTTAATTTACAACTGTTGTCAACTTGTCATTATGGAAGTAGAATTGTCTCACATCAACTTATATATATCAATATGATATTAATACATATGCATTTATTAATAAATATACAAATACAAATACAAATGTGATATACTAATGAATAACTAATTTGTATAAATAAACGCGTATTTGTAAATATATTTTTGGGATTTGAACATATATATTCAAAAATATATAGTCGTGGCTTTTGCAGCCCTTTGAGACACTCGTGATTTAGGGCTATGTAAGAGAGAGAGAAAAAAATAAAAAATACCAATAAAATGTATAAATATAAAAATGTGACCTACAAATGAATCAAGAATCTGTATAAATAAACGTGTATTTGTAAATATATTTTTAGATTTCAATATAAATATGCTTGATTTTGTATTTGTATTTGTATTGAATTTGCATATGTGGATCACTTTTTTGCTTTAGTGTCGATGAGACATTCCTACCACAAACCAGATGCATAACAAAATGTGACCTTGACACTCCTCGGAATAACCATTAGAGGGCACTGCAGCCAGAGCGGTCTGGGTCACAGAGCATTATACGGTATGCATTATATGCAAAATACTCGGACTGCGAATCTTTGGGTGTCCCACGATTCGATTCAATGTCGATTCTTAGGGTCGTGATTCGATAATATATCGATTTTTTCGATTCAACGCGATTCTCGATTCAAAAACGATATTTTTCCGATTCAAAACGATTCTGTGTTCATTCAATACATAGGATTTCAGCAGGATCTACCCCAGTATGCTGACATGCTAGCAGAGTAGTAAATTTAAAAAAAAAAAGCTTTTAGAACTATAAAGGACAATGTTTTATCAAGTGATCGCAATAATGTAAATATGTTTTAACTATTAAACGAACCAAAAATATGACTTATTTTATCTTTGTGAAAACATTGGACACAGTGTGTTGTCAAGCTTATGAGATGCGATGCAAGTGTAAGCCACTGAGTTCTCTGCACAAAAACCATCCACGTATTTACAGAGAGGACGCACACTGAGCCTGAGCTAGCTAACATTAGCGTTGTATTAGCAAATGCTAATTTATGCAGTTAATGTGAAAGACCGTGCTAGCTGCTTATTTTTTTGTATCAATGGCGTTTAATGACCTTGTCCAGATGTAGATACTGATCTCTGATCAGTGCAATTTGCGTCAAATCATCCTAAAAGTCATGACTTAATATGACCCTCCCCAGTGTGCCTCTGATTGGTTCATCAGGGTCTGACCATGTTTGGGACCCAGACCGCTCTGGCTGCAGTGCCCCCTGCTGGTTGTTCAGGGGAGTGTGTAGGTCACATTTATTTGTGCATCGGGTTTGCGGGAGGAATGTCTCACAGACACAAAAGAAAAAAAGCGATCCACATATACAAATTCACGACAAATACAAATACAAAATCAGGCATATTTAAATTCAAAACTCAAAAATATATTTGCAAATACACATTTATTTATACAAATTCTTGATTTATTTGTACTTCACATTTTAATATTTACAGTATACATTTTTTTTGTAAATATTTTCAGATCTCAAAAATATATTTACAAATACGTGTTTATTCATACAAATGATGTATTTATTTGTATATCACATTTGTATTTGCTCCTCTCTGAGCTGCTACCTTACCGTGGTAGAGGAGTTTGCGTGTCCCAATGATCCTAGGAGCTATGTTGTCTGGGGGTTTTCATGCCCCCTGGTAGGGTCTCCCAAGACAAACAGGTCCTAGGTGAGTGATCAGACAAAGAGCAGCTCAAAGACTTCTATGGAATTACAACGAAATGAACCCAGATTTCCCTCGCCCGGACGTGGGTCACCGGGGCCCCGCTCTGGAGCCAGGCCCGGAGTTGGGGCACGATGGCGAGCGCCTGGTGGTCGTGCCTGTTCCCATGGGGCCCGGCCGGGCACAGCCCGAAGAGGCAACGTGGGTCATCCCTCCAATGGGCTCACCACTCATAGGAGGGGCCATAGAGGTCGGGTGCATTGTGAGCTGGGCGGCAGCCGAAGGCAGGGCACTTGGCGGTCCGATCCTCGGCTACAGAAGCTAGCTCTTGGGACGTGGAACGTCACCTCACTGGGGGGGAAGGAGCCTGAGCTAGTGCGCGAGGTAGAGAAGTTCCGGCTGGATATAGTCGGACTCACCTCGACGCACAGCAAGGGCTCTGGAACCAGTTCTCTCAAGAGGGACTGGACCCTCTTCCACTCTGGCGTTGCCGGCAGTGAGAGGCGACGGGCTGGGGTGGCAATTCTGGTTGCCCCCCGGCTCAAAGCCTGTACGTTTGAGTTCAACCCAGTGGACGAGAGGGTAGCTTCCCTTCGCCTTCGGGTGGGGGGACGGGTCCTGACTGTTGTTTGTGCTTACGCACCAAACAGCAGTTCAGAATACCCACCCTTTTTGGGTACACTCGAGGGAGTACTGGAAAGTGCTCCTCCGGGTGATTCCCTTGTCCTACTGGGAGACTTCAACGCTCATGTTGGCAACGACAGTGAAACCTGGAGAGGCGTGATTGGGAAGAATGGTCGCCCGGATCTAAACCCGAGTGGTGTTTTGTTATTGGACTTTTGTGCTCATCACAGTTTGTCGATAACAAACACCATGTTCAAACATAAGGGTGTCCATATGTGCACTTGGCACCAGGACACCCTAGGCCGCAGTTCCATGATCGACTTTGTAGTTGTGTCATCGGATTTGCGGCCTTATGTTTTGGACACTCGGGTGAAGAGAGGGGCGGAGCTTTCTACCGATCACCACCTGGAGGTGAGTTGGCTGCGATGGTGGGGGAGGATGCCGGACAGACCTGGCAGGCCCAAACGCATTGTGAGGGTCTGCTGGGAACGTCTGGCAGAGTCTCCTGTCAGACAGAGTTTCAATTCACACCTCCGGGAGAACTTTGAACATGTCACGAGGGAGGTGCGGGACATTGAGTCCGAGTGGACCATGTTCCGAACCTCTATTGTCGAGGCGGCTGATTGGAGCTGTGGCCGCAAGGTTGTTGGTGCCTGTCGTGGCGGTAATCCCAGAACCCGTTGGTGGACACCAGCAGTGAGGGATGCCGTCAAGCTGAAGAAGGAGTCCTATCGGGTTCTTTTGGCTCATAGGACTCCGGAGGCAGTGGACGGGTACCGACGGGCCAAGCGGTGTGCAGCTTTAGCGGTCGCGGAGGCAAAAACTCAGACATGGGAAGAGTTCGGGGAAGCCATGGAAAACGACTTCCGGACGGCTTCGAAGCGATTCTGGACCACCATACGGCGCCTCAGGAAGGGGAAGCAGTGCACTATCAACACCGTGTATGGTGCGGATGGTGTTCTGCTGACTTCGACTGCGGATGTTGTGGATCGGTGGAGGGAATACTTCGAAGACCTCCTCAATCCCACCAACACGTCTTTCTTTGAGGAAGCGGTGCCTGGGGAATATGTAGTGGACTCTCCTATTTCTGGGGCTGAGGTCGCTGAGGTAGTTAAAAAGCTCCTCGGCGGCAAGGCCCCGGGGGTGGATGAGATCCGCCCGGAGTTCCTTAAGGCTCTGGATGCTGTGGGGCTGTCTTGGTTGACAAGACTCTGCAGCATCGCGTGGACATCGGGGGCGGTACCTCTGGATTGGCAGACCGGGGTGGTGGTCCCTCTCTTTAAGAAGGGGGACCGGAGGGTGTGTTCCAACTATCGTGGGATCACACTCCTCAGCCTTCCCGGTAAGGTTTATTCAGGTGTACTGGAGAGGAGGCTTCGCCGGATAGTCGAACCTCGGATTCAGGAGGAACAGTGTGGTTTTCGTCCTGGTCGTGGAACTGTGGACCAGCTCTATACTCTCGGCAGGGTTCTTGAGGGTGCATGGGAGTTTGCCCAACCAGTCTACATGTGCTTTGTGGACTTGGAGAAGGCATTCGACCGTGTCCCTCGGGAAGTCCTGTGGGGAGTGCTCAGAGAGTATGGGGTATCGGAATGTCTTATTGTGGCAGTCCGCTCCCTGTATGATCAGTGTCAGAGCTTGGTCCGCATTGCTGGCAGTAAGTCGGACACGTTTCCAGTGAAGGTTGGACTCCGCCAAGGCTGTCCTTTGTCACCGATTCTGTTCATAACTTTTATGGACAGAATTTCTAGGCGCAGCCAAGGCGTTGAGGGGTTCCGGTTTGGTGGCCACGGGATTAGGTCTCTTCTTTTTGCGGATGATGTAGTCCTGATGGCTTCATCTGGCCGGGATCTTCAGCTCTCACTGGATCGGTTCGCAGCCGAGTGTGAAGCGACCGGAATGAGAATCAGCACCTCCAAGTCCGAGTCCATGGTTCTCGCCCGGAAAAGGGTGGAGTGCCATCTCCGGGTTGGGGAGGAGACCCTGCCCCAAGTGGAGGAGTTCAAGTACCTAGGAGTCTTGTTCACGAGTGGGGGAAGAGTGGATCGTGAGATCGACAGGCGGATCGGTGCGGCGTCTTCAGTAATGCGGACGTTGTATCGATCCGTTGTGGTGAAGAAGGAGCTGAGCCGGAAGGAAAAGCTCTCAATTTACCGGTCGATCTACGTTCCCATCCTCACCTATGGTCATGAGCTTTGGGTCATGACCGAAAGGATAAGATCACGGGTACAAGCGGCCGAAATGAGTTTCCTCCGCCGGGTGGCGGGGCTCTCCCTTAGAGATAGGGTGAGAAGCTCTGCCATCCGGGAGGAGCTCAACGTAAAGCCGCTGCTCCTCCACATCGAGAGGAGCCAGATGAGGTGGTTCGGGCATCTGGTCAGGATGCCACCCGAACGCCTCCCTAGGGATGTGTTTAGGGCACGTCCAGCTGGTGGGAGGCCACGGGGAAGACCCAGGACACGTTGGGAAGACTATGTCTCCCGGCTGGCCTGGGAACGCCTCGGGATCCCCCGGGAAGAGCTAGACGAAGTGGCTGGAGATAGGGAAGTCTGGGCTTCCCTGCTTAGGCTGCTGCCCCCGCGACCCGACCTCGGATAAGCGGAAGATGATGGATGGATGGATGGACATTTGTATTTGTATATTTATTAATATATGCATATGTATTAATATCATATAGAAAAATATACTGTAAGTTGACGTGAGACAATTCTACTTCCATATGTCATTGGATTGTTTTTAGGAACACATTTAACAAGCAGCACAAGGCAGATGGTTAGTTCCTTTTTTCCAGTGTAGTTGGTCTTGCTTATGCCATCACAAGCAGGACTAAGACTTATGATGTACTTGGGCCCTAGACCATGAAAAGACTTAAGACAAGCAGAATTGTTTTAAAGTCTATTCTCTGAGCAACAAAAGGCCAGGGCAGTGACCACATCATCTTTAAACAGCATGACACAACAACAGCAAAATCACTCTTGGTTAGTTGGTACCACGGTATTATGTACTCAGTGACTACCTTTTCATGGCAAAATTCACATTGAAATAAAAGCATCCTAACATTTCTGGATTCTATCACAGTAAATAAGTAAATGCTCCCATTTTAGACAGATAGCCACTCTAGTAAATCTGTGTTCATTTACCAAAGCTGTATTGTCATCCTACTTCACAGATGGGGCAAATATTTTTGACTCGGGTGTCACATTGAGAGAAAAAATGTGTCTGTGGGGCCAGTGTGTATGTGTGTATAAGTTATATATACACATTAAATGTAAAAATCTGCTGTAATGTACATATGTTTGGGTCTCTTTTTTCAGAAACACCAATACCAAAAGTCACAATGTCCAATAGAATTCTAAAAAAGGTATGACAAACGGAATGGAATTTTACAGTTTTTTGCTGAATGGGACACCCAAAATGTACATTAAAATAAGGAAAGTGGGATTTACAATACAGTAATCAAAAAAGTATTTAGTCAGCCACCAATTGTGCAAGTTCTCCCACTTAAAATAATGACAGAGGTCTGTAATTTTCATCATAGGTACACTTCAACTGTGAGAGACGGAATGTGAAAAAAAAATCCAGGAATTCACATTGTAGGAATTTTTAAGAATTTATTTGTAAATTATGGTGGAAAATAAGTATTTGGTCAACGATTCAAAGCTCTCACTGATGGAAGGAGGTTTTGGCTCAAAATCTCACGATACATGGCCCCATTCATTCTTTCCTTAACACGGATCAATCGTCCTGTCCCCTTAGCAGAAAAACAGCCCCAAAGAATGATGTTTCCACCCCCATGCTTCACAGTAGGTGTGGTGTTCTTGGGATGCAACTCAGTATTCTTCTTCCTCCAAACACGACGAGTTGAGTTTATACCAAAAAGTTCTATTTTGGTTTCATCTGACAACATTAAATTCTCCCATTCCTCTGCTGTATCATCCATGTATCGATTTTGGTATAAACTTTGAATGGTTGGCCAAATACTTATTTTCCACTATAATTTACAAATAAATTATTTAAAATTCCTACAATGTGAATTCCTGGATTTGTTTTCACATTCTGTCTCTCACAGTGGAAGTGTACCTATGATGAAAATTACAGACCTGTCCTCATTTCAAGTGGGAAAACTTGCACAATCGGTGGCTGACTAAATACTTTTTTGCCCCACTGTATGACCTATGAACAATAAAACATTGAATATTAACAACATATGACCATTGCCCCTCTTTTACTTCTCAGACCATCTCGATAGTTGTGTATCTTTTACAATCAAGCAAAACCCAACAAAAAAGTAACAAACAGCAAAATATGAAGGCAAGGGGTAATAAACACCTAAAATATGATATTTTATCACTTTTAAGCAGACATTTGTTGTACAAATTTGCTTTTGCATCTGTTCCTGACACACGTGTTTCGGGCTGACTGGTCTGAAAACAAATCCCGCCCACTATGCTTTGTTCCTCGTCTGAGCTGCTGTGACGTAGATTACCGTAATCACTTTGTAAAAAGCACTCAAAAGTGCAGATTTCGACCATTAAAATACTTTCTATAGTCCAAGAATTACGGTCATTTAAAAAACAGCACTGCACATCTTAATGGCGGTTACAGTTTTGATGTTAAAAGGTCTAACAAAATTATGTAGAACGTCCGGCAGGCCGGATGGAAAATTTTAATGGGCCACATGTGGCCCGCGGGCCGTACTTTGCCCATGTTACTAGCACCTACAGTACTTAAGAAGTTCGGTGGCCATGAAGCGCTGGCTGTCCAAAGTCGGGACCCGGGGTGGACCGCTCGTCTGTGCATCGGTTGGGGACGTCTCTGCGCTGCTGACCCGTCTCCGCTCAGGATGGTCTCCTGCGGGCCCCACTATGGACTGGACTCTCGCTATTATGTTGGATCCACTATGGACTGGACTCTCACAATATTATGTTAGATCCACTATGGACTGGACTCTCACAATATTATGCTAGATCCACTCGACGTCCATTGCACCGGTCGCCAGTGGGGCAGGGGTCCCCAGATCTGCGGTCTCCTCCAAGGTTTCTCATTGTCCCATTGGGTTGAGTTTTTCCTTGCCCTGATGTGGGATCTGAGCCGAGGATGCCGTTATGGCTTGTGCAGCCCTTTGAGACACTCTTGATTTAGGGCTACAGTGGGGCAAAAATGTATTTAGTCAGCCACGATTGTGCAAGTTCTCCCACTTAAAATGATGACAGAGGTCTGTAATTTTCATCATAGGTACACTTCAACTGTGAGAGACAGAATGTGAAAAAAAAATCCAGGAATTCACATTGCAGGATTTTTAAATGATTTATTTGTTAATTATGGTGGAAAATAAGTATTTGGTCAACCATTCAAAGCTCTCACTGATGGAAGGAGGTTTTGGCTCAAAATCTCATGATACATGGCCCCATTCAATCGTCCTGTCCCCTTAGCAGAAAACAGCCCCAAAGCATTATGTTTCCACCCCCATGCTTCACAGTAGGTATGGTGTTCTTGGGATGCAACTTAGTATTCTTCTTCCTCCAAACACAACGAGTTGAGTTTATACCAAAAAGTTCTATTTTGGTTTCATCTGACCACATGACATTCTCCCAATCCTCTGCTGTATCATCCATGTGCTCTCTGGCAAACTTCAGACAGGCCTGGACATGCACTGGCTTAAGCAGGGGGACACGTCTGGCACTGCAGGGTTTGATTCCCTGTCGGCGTAGTGTGTTACTGATGGTAACCTTTTTTACTTTGGTCCCAGCTCTCTGCAAGTCATTCACCAGGGCCCTCCGTGTGGTTCTAGGATTTTTGCTCACCGCTCTCATGATCATTTTGACCCCACGGGATGAGATCTTGCGTGGAGCCCCAGATCGAGGGAGATTATCAGTGGTCTTGTATGTCTACAGTTGATTTTTTCACACCAAGCTGCTTGCCTATTGTAGATTCACTCTTCCCAGTCTGGTGCAGGTCTAAAATTATTTTCCTGGTGTCCTTCGACAGCTCGTTGGTCTTGGCCATAGTGGAATTTGGGGTCTGACTGTTTGAGGCTGTGGACAGGTGTCTTTTATACAGATAACGAGTTCAAACAAGTGCCATTAATACAGGTAACGAGTGGAGGAGAGAAGAGCTTCTTAAAGAAGAAGTTACAGGTCTGTGAGAGCCACAGATCTTCCTTGTTTGAAGTGACCAAATACTTATTTTCCACCATAATTTACAATTATTTTTTTTTAATTCCTACAATTTGAATTCCTGGATTTTTTTTTCAAATTCTGTCTCTCACAGTTGAAGTGTACCTATGATGAAAATTACAGACCTCTGTCATCATTTTAAGTGGGAGAACTTGCCAATCGGTGGCTGACTAAATACTTTCTTGCCCCACTGTATAGAAGTAAACATTGATTTATTGATTGATTGATTAAGAGCCAAAACAGCTGAAAAAAAAATAAAACATCTGCTTATTTAATAGTATTAGTATTTTGAATACTATTTTACTAACACGTATGAACATTTAATCTTTTAAAACATGTTTAAAAGATGTATGTTGGACAACTTCCTGTTTTAAACACACGGTACTGGATAGTTGTGTAAAAGTTATATTTGTCTCCATCTGTCGGTAAAAACGAGTATGACAACACAACATGCTACTGTCTGGAACATGAAGCCGATATAAAAGCATTCACGTTATTGATTGTTATACTTTAGTACTAATTTTTAACTTAAATGATATCACCACTATGGTGCTACATTGCGTCATATACTTTTTTCTCAGTGACGTCATTACATACGACACGAGGACCCGAAGCGAAAGCTTCATCGCGACAAAATACTTCCCTTTTCACGTTAGCTGTCAATGTCGAAACCTAATCGTACATAAATAAGCGAAATACCTCGAATTTGACGTCAATGTGATTCTTGTCGGACAAATAAAGCAGATTAACCGCCTGTGTAAACCCGGCTCGTGACGTCAATGTGGCGACATGCCCCGGCATCACTGAGTTCCGCGTACATGTGAGGAATATACGAGTCCTTTTTTCTTTTCTTTTTTTAAATACATCGTTCTTGTGATCGTACCTGCATAGTTGAAGGGCCGACGCGACGTCCGGAGCTTTCATCGCGGACATGATGCTGATGAGGATGTCCGTTTGTCGGCGTGCACTCCTGATGGGGGAGAGAGAAAAAAAAGAAAGGACATGTGTGACCTGTCTCAACATCCGGGACACTTCAGCATTCATTCATTGCTTAAAAAAAACAAAAACAGGAAACATATCTTGCGGGGGTGAATAAATGAGATGTATTGTTAGAACAAAGCCGGTAAAGAACCACCTTAGATGTTTGTTTAGTAACTGTCGGTGCCGAAAACAGCCATTTTGCTATGATCACCTTTTTGAACGAGGCAAGGCTGAGCCCTTGAACGCAACTTTCGCCATGTAGGTAGAAACACTGGCCACAGGAGGGCGGCAGAGACCACCTTAAATGGATAAGACATCGGAATAATGATATTTCAAATGATAATTATGAACTAATAAAATGCCATTGGCACATGAAAAACAGGACATTCTCGCACTAGACTCAACAGTATTTTAAGTATTGACAAATAAAAAGTATGTAGAAAGGTAATTTGCATTATTATTATGTTGTCAAAGGCTCAGTCTAAAGGCCTTACTATAATTATCTTACTATTAATATACTCCTTTCAAAATACTATAGGTATTGTTTTTCAGACCAACACAATTATAATGCTGCAAGTACCCTTAGGGTTGAAATGGTACAGATATGTACTTTATATCACCTTGTATTAAATTGTATTTGATATATGACTGTATCAACAATTATAGTTGAGGTTTCTGTGATTTTTCCATTTTACAGTGCTAAAATAGGGCGGAATATACGTTAGGGTCAGGAAAAAACACAGCAGCTATATCATCCCTACAAGCCTGTTGAGCAAGTTTTTATTTTTCCCCCTCAAAATTCTACACATAATACCCCACAATGACAATGTGTAACGAGCAGGGAAACCTTCAAAACAGGCTTGTAGGGATGATATAGCCTGTGTGTTTTTTCCTGAACTCTCGTATATCAACAATTAGGATATGTTTCTGTTTACCGGTTTCCCACCGTTTTCTGAAAAAGGGGCGCCGGGAGTTGGCAGACCTGTCAGCGCTCCTATTCTGTCTCCCTGTAATTTTTGTCTGCTCTTGAATGGGATTATGATGAAAACCTCAATTTCTCCTCGGGGATTAATAAAGTATTTCTGATTCTGACTATATCCTTTTTTGGTAGTATAAAGGTATACTTCTGCAGTCCTCTTAAAAGTAGTCTTGTAAAGAACATAAAACAAATACAAATATTATTTTGGTAATATTTTTGTCTATTTTTGAGAGTGTGAACCATGGCCGGCTCTACGCAGGTGCAAGAGGGGGCATAGCCCCCTTAAATAAATGTCTTCTCCCCTCAAATCAAAATTTGAGAAAGCAAATTTTAATAAACTCACAAAATTACTACATTACAAGTTGACAAAATTATCTGCACTAGCGGAAAAATCCGCCGAAAAAGGGACACACACGATATAGTAGTGTCGGCTTCCCTCTCATCCCTCCCTCTGCTGTGCGTGTATTCACCATTTCACAGGCTGCGCAGCAGACACACACCCGCACACACCCCTCAGCCCTCAGTAAACATCCAATCACTGTTGCAGTATGAAAGTAAAAGAAAAGGAAAAGTTGTCTACATTTATCATATACTTGTTAGGATGGGTGTATTTGTGTATTCTTATCTGTCATAAACACGTTTATCGTCGCGGACTTTCGGTGCTACGGAGTTCCTTTTTTTTTTTTTTTTTTTTTTTTTACAACTTGACGAGAGCAGTGACAGCGGAGGCTCTGAGCCAGAGGCGTCACTAGACCTAATACTGTACTGGGGCACACCTGGGGCACAAATATTTCATGTAAGTGTGCAAAGCGCGCAAGCAAAAACATTTTTAGCTCTTATTTATCATAACAAATACATAAATAGTGCTTTAAACTATGAAATCATATCAGATTATGTTGTATGGATCTTTGATTAACCACCTGAAATTAACTAATGCATTTGACCTACTTGTGCACTTTTTTACTCCAGACTTCTAAACTGCTACTGGTAAAAGCCAAAAGGAAGAGCAATTAATCTTTTTGAAATATATATTGCAGTAATCATCTGCAAATTTAACATCTACAAAAGTAAAACAAAAAATAAAGCACCCCTACATCTCTGGGTTCTTTTATATTATTTAATTTCCATTATGGCAATGTGGCTAATCCTATTTCAGATACACAAAACTATAAAATATACACAAAACAATAAAGCCACAGTAGTAGAATAAATGAACAACTGTTGTGTGTCTGTTCAGGGAATCATTTTCTGAGAAGTAAACTGTAACGTCTCGTTTTCATTTTTGCAAAGTGGTCAATCACTCTGGACAGACATAGAAATATTACAGTAACTGTTATACAGTTGACCAGTGGTTCCCAACTGCTGGGTCGTGACATAAAAGTGGATTGTGTGTCATTTTCAGTGAGTCGCAGTCGGATGTGTGCATGAAAAAAAAAAAGTTTAGGGAGAAAAAAATCAAATTGTGGCAACAAAACCAGATATTTTTAGCCATTTTTCTAGTGACTATTAGTGAGTATTTTATCAAAAGGCAAACCGACTAACAAGTTGGAGGAGGACTCAGGACAGACATGAAAATATATTTTAATAAAATCTAAATAGGGCAACAAAACCCGATATTTTCAGCCATCTTTCTGAAAACAAATACAGAAATTTTACTATTTTTTCTGGAAACAAAACCAGATGCTTTAGCTGTAGCCATTTTTCTGGTGACAAAACAAGATTATTTTAGTCAAAGTCACACCGATTAACAAGACAAGTCTACTGTGCTATTTTTCTGTGAAATAAACTTGAATGATTTAAAAAAATTGGCTCACGACTTGATGATATGGAAAAATGTTTTTCTTCCTGAAGATAAACCATTTGAGAAGCACTCAACTCACACATGCTTACTCCAAATCATCATTGATGCAGAACCAGCAGACAATAACCAACATTATGTTTCATGTTCATTGGAAATTTCCCCGACAGCTCGTACAGCAAATGAATATGTTTGTCTTGATACAAGGAATAACGTTGGCTAACTTAACATCAACTTAAGACAATGATGTTGCCTAGCTAGCTAGGACTTCACTTACATCTCTCATCCCTGCCGCTTCTTCTCTGCTGCGGGCGAATAACTTTCTTAAATCCATCTAGGAGTTACAGTTTGAGTCAAATCAAAATCAAAATAATGTAATTAACAAATTGTTGTTGGCTAACGTTACCTACCTCACGCAGTGATTCTCATACTCTCTCTCTCTCTCCCCCTTTCTCTCTCTCTCTCTCTCAACTGAAGTCTCGAGCCACACGTGTATAAATTACCATATTAACTAGCCATGTGCTCATTGTTTCTTGGAGTGAATACAGTAGCAATCAATTACCATACTAAGTAGTATGTGCGCTGTTGTCTATGTTATGTAGACTTAAAACTCTGAAGGTTTTTTTTTTATTGGTGAAATTTTTACTGGGGCACTGCAGATCAACAGTAGGGCACGTGCCCCAGTGAAATCTGTCTGGCGACACCCCTGCCTCCACTGTCCCTGTAACAAGCTACAAGTCATTTATGATGCTGTTAATGATGGTAAAAATGAAACACAAGGTATATATCCTGCTTAGCAGTCCTCCTCTGCTGTCCTCTGTTCAGAGCGGAGTCCCTAGCAACGGCCCGTTTTACTTAGCAACGGTCTGGCAATCGACTGCTGGAATTCTTTTTCTGTTGTTTTTCTTGTAATTCTACATAGTCAACCTTTAATGTTTCAATCTACATTTTGTAATAAACAAATTATAAGTTTCATTTGATATGACCAAGACACCTAAAAACAAAAACACAGCCGTTTTCATCAATTTACAAGCAAGTGGGCAACACACATACATTGGAGTGAATGAATTTTGTGCCCAGATGAGTGCCCACGTCCACTGCATGTGACAAACTGAAGACAAGTGACCTGTGTCTGACAGACCCCTACGTAAAGCCCCGCCCCAGGCTGTAGTCCTGTACTGTTGTTGTTTTTCTTCATGTAATCACAGCGGGTTTTTTCTGTTGTTGTTCAAGCTTACTTATTTTCTGCTCCGGCTTCCAGCAGCTCACAAAGAGAAAGTTAATGCTCTGTAATGCATCCATTTTTCAGAGCATTTAAAAAGTCCTGCTATCCTGCTCCTGCATGTAGTAGTAGCAATGATGCTACTGCTAGTACATCAGGGACAGCAGCTAGCAATACTGCACCTTTAGCACCAGCAAGCACTGTTTCTCCTGCACCAGCTTCCTCCGTCCCCCCAACAAGCGCTCCCCCAAAGCAGCCTGCTCAGCTACCCAGTGACTTAAATGGCAACGCACCATCTCAGCCAATACTGGGTGGCTACCCAAAGTGTGCATTTGGTACAACATTAAGATCATTCAATCCTGCCTGGTACCGCACACGACCATGGCTAGAGTATTCTGTGGTGCGAGACGCCTGCTTCTGTTTCCCCTGTCGGAAATATGGCAGCGCTGTTTATGTTTCCACCCCCCTGAGGGATTGCCACCTTATTGTGGTCAGGGGGTTTGCGTGCCTCAGTGACCGTAAGAGCTATACCAGCAGGAGCTTAGTCTTCAGGTGGGACACCCAAGTTGGACAGGTCTGAAGGTAGAGGCCTAACAAAGTGCAATCCACTACTCCAGGTTGGGGTTGGACACATAGCTAAAGACCCATTTCAATGAAGAAAGCATCGTTGCTATAAGCACAGAAAAAAAGTCGTGGAGCATAATGTGTACACATGATGCCCCCTTCACATTTCTGACTGCCCCCTCATATAAGCATGCCTAGAACCACCCCATGGTGTGAACCACAGTGGATGTTAAACCAATCCGGCCCACAAACAGGTTTTATCTGGCCCGCAGCATGAGTTTGCGAAGTATAAATATTAACCTGAAATTTTTGAATAAAATAAACTGCTGTTCTAAATGTGTCCACCGGATGTCACAATAGCAAATACCGGTATTTGTATCTTTGTAGACAATGCTACATGTGTAAAAAATAAACCACATGATGTTAGCACATCAGTTGAGTAAAATGATCAAACTACATAAATAACAGCCTGTAATTTAATTTTGATTTATTTATTTTTTCTTTATAGATTGAAAATTTTCACCAAATGATTAGGTGACTGATGAACTTTATCACTTTATCATTTATTCGGAAAAATATAAATAACGACAAATAAAGATGGAATATTATTAACCGCAACATGTAAGTGTAAAAAAAACCAAAAAAACATTATGATTTGTACAATTTCAGAATGCGTTTGTTTTATTTTCAAACAAAGAAAACAATCTGAAGTTGTTGTCTTCATTTTTAAGTTATTGTGCTGTGATTTTACCAGCCCGGCCCACTTGAGAGTAGATTTTTCTCCATGTGGCCCCCAATCTAAAATGAGTTTGACACCCCTGGTGTAAACCATATGACTAACCCCTTTTATTTAATTGTGTAACTGTGATGTGAGCCACCTGCTGAGACGCAGCAGCATTACGTTTTTATTTTATTTGTTTACTGTTATGTATAAAGAAAAAAAATAGTGGATGTTTAGATAGTAAACAATAGGTTTGAGTGTCCGCCCTGAGATCGGCAGGTTGTGAGTTCAAATGCCGGCCGAGTCATAACAAAGACTAAATGGGACCCTTTACCTCCCTGCTTGGCAATCAGCATCAAGGGTTGGAATTGGGGGTTGAATCCCCAAAAATGATTCCCGGGCGCGGCCACTGCTGCTGCCCACTGCTCCCCTCACCTCCCAGGTGGTGATAAAGGGTGATGGGTCAAATGCAGAGAATAACTTCGCCACACCAAGTGTGTGGGTGATAATCATTGGTACTTTAACTTTAACTCTAATATACGTTGGTCAGAAATATTTTCCTGAAAACAATCATCATTGGAAAGGAAGGACTAATGCACAATATACCATGACATCGCAGTTTTATTTGATTTTTTTTTACAAAACATAAATACAACATTTGCTGCAAATAGCAAAACAATGACACATCCCCAAAGAGATACTTGCAGTGACACACAATATGTCCACAAAGTCAATCTGCACAGATTCAGAAACACTGAAGTCTTAAAGTGCAAATTCAATATTAGTGACCCCCGGGGTCTTACAGGGCTGTTTCAATAGCCCTTCATCATTCGGTCCTCAGAAAAAAAAAAGGCCAAACATTTGACGTAATACATACATGCGGATTTTGGGAAAAAAAAAATATATACGACTGTCTAGATTTGTCAACTTAATACAGGACAACCGACGCGTATGCAGAATGGAAGTATACAATACTCAGCTAATGTGATTTAAGCAGTAAATCATACATTTCAATCATGTATATAACATGCTTTTGTTGGGAGGGATGCATCTACCAAGGTCTCCACATGGTGGCGCTGTCGTGCTGTGGAGCTGGCTGAGCTCTGCTGGAAGCGCGCACCGCCGCTGCTGCGCTCGGCTGCTGCGCGCCCAGGCTGGACTTCAGGCTGAGGAGCTTCTTCTGGATGTGAGGCAAGGCTGCGGAGGAGCTTTGCGCGCAGCAGTTGAGGCACGGCGGGCTCACCGTGGCCGACATGGACCGCTGGATGAAGTCCGACACCCGGCGGGAAGCCTCCTGGTCCATGTTGGTTTTGGGAAGGAGCGCAGAGACGCGCTGGAGGCAAGTTTTGTAGCCTTCTTTGTAGCTGTCTGTGGAATCTGAAAAGATGGAGGAACGCGTTTGTTAGTGTCAAAATCAAGCAAATATGTAGGGAAATGTTTAGAATCAAGCAAATATGTAGGAAACTCTTTAGAACTAATACTTACTTTTATTGTGGACGGGTGGGATGTCACTGAGGAACCTCACGGTCATCTCAAGGATGTCTGCTTTCTCCAGCTTGGAGTAACGAGTGCTCTGCAAATTAGTTTTTTTAAAAAAAGGTGAGCCAAAGTTTGTAAATATTTACAAAATTAACTCAGATAGCAAATAAAACTTACATCTTTGCCAGTGAGAGGAAGAATGAGATCTTTCAGGTGATTCAGACCGTCGTTGATACGAGCGCGCCTTCGTTTTTCCACCAAAGGTTTCATGGTCTGGAAAGACCAAATACGCATGAGCCATTGTTGGATATGAGAACATGAAGCCGGATAACGGGACACAACTCACCTTTCTAAGCTCGAGAGCTTCTTTCCTTTTGGCCACGGTGAGCCGGGGAGGGAAAGATGCAGGCAGAGCCTCACAAGTCATGTTTGGAGACATTGTTCACGTCCTTCGAGTACTCTAGATGTGTGCTCGATAGAAGCCGGAGAAGATGTGACTCCAACGGCCGCGGGCCGCTGCTTATATCCACCTCCACGGCGTCAGTGCCGGTGCGTCACGGCAACGCCCCCAAGCCGCCAGCAAACGATTTGACTGGCCACTTATTCCACGAGGACAAGAACAGGGGGGTAAAGCATCGTATTTTTAAAAAAAAGTAACCATCTGTCTTCTTAAATCCAAGCGAGCGTGTCTGGGTTATGATAATAAGCAACAACAAAAATAAATTATAGCCTAATCCAGATCCAGACGCTGTGCGTAAAAGTTGTTTGGTGGCACAGAATGGCCCCTAATACACTCTGCAAACTCATAAACACTTTTAAATCTATTCGTACAAGATTTAACAATTTGACATTTATTTTTTTAATCAAATGTTTATTTTATTTATTAAAAGGATGAGGTAAAATGCATTGCACTGTAGTGGTGCGTAATTACGGATGCATTGCAGTTCCTATTGTTATTTCTGCGTATGTACGAACGTCCATCCATCCATCCATTTACTACCGCTTGTCCTTTCGTATCCTATGTTAATTTGTTGTAGAAATGTAAAATATGACTTTATTTATTGGTGAAAATAGGTACGATTTATTGCAATATCGGTGCGTAATTGCGCATACATTAAATATCGTATTGGTGTCTGTGCGTATAAATGCACATGTTATAATTTTATTATGTATAAATGTAACATATTCCTTCATTTGTTGAAATAATTGGTGACATATATAGCAGGAGTGGTGCGTAATATCGCACACATTACAAATACATAATTGTTATCCGTCCGTATACGACACACTTGTGTCCTTTTAATGTAATGGTAATAATGCTTTATTTGATCATTTAAAAAATGGTAAAATGCATTGTAATTGTGGTGCGTAATTGCGCATGGATCGTTTGTAAGAAGATGAAACTTGTAAAAAGTCGCATTAAACGTGTCCTAATACTAAAAATAAAGCACCAAAAAACAAAGACAGTGTTTTTACACTACATTTATATGTCAAACAATTACATAAAGCATACATTTCACATGTTAGAAATAAATGTTGATTGATGTATTTTCTGTAGGCCTATTCTTATAGATGATTGACTTTCCAATTATTTTTGCACAATGATAGATTAAAAATTAAAAAAAAGTACATAAATAGTAGTACAAATGTGTTTTGTGGCGTCAGGCTTGCGTGCATATGGGAACGCTAAGAAGATCCTGCCTGCTCCAATCCACGCCACATAAAGACAACCCAAGCCACGCTATACTTCCAAATAACATCTGCTCGTACATTTTGACAATAGTTGTTTTTGTATTTTTTTTAACATATGAGGTTTGACGTAGTTTCTATAGCCCTGAGGGGGCGGGGCCTCTTTTTTTTCTATACCTGCATGTGGTGTGTTTGCTGCAGGCAGGCTGGTGACGCTTTACGCACGGAGGTGGGGGCTTAAACAAGGCAGAGGGAGCACTTGCAGACACAAAAGACACTAGAGAATAATTCCCAAATACATTATATGAATAAGTATATCTGCTTGGTGTTATACTACAGCGTCTTTCAAAGTATATGTGCGTCCTCATGTTATATGGAGGTTGCTTACAGAGCATATTGAAAAATAACCAAATATGTATGGCGAGCCATCAGATGCCAAAGCACTCAAGGGAACCACGCGCGCAGCACGCGCCATGGTGACCAGATGGCATCCTAGACCCCCCCCCCCCCCCCCTTTAGAATCGACCTACCACCCCTCACCCCCCCAACCATCTATCCAGTCAACCCCGCCTGCAGCACCAACATCCATGTCTACAACACACACACACACACACACACACACACACACACACACACACACACACACACACACACACACACACACACACACACACACACACACACACACACACACACACACACACACACACACACACACACACACAGCTTTTGGTCAAGCTTTTCTCAACTTAACAGGCATGACACATGATCTCCAAGCACGTCTGGCGTGGCCACCCCATCTGCATGCTCCTCCAATAATAACAATAATGTATGGCTACCAACTGAAAAGTATAATTACCAAACACCCTCCCCTTTGTTTGCAGGGTCCTTGTTGCAATTGTTCTATGCAGCTTGACTCTTGGATGTCTGAGCGTCCAAGCTACCGTGTAATGCTTCTTTTTTTATTATTACGCTTATTGGATTCACCCGGGTGGAGAAAACTGCACTCCAACTATATACTGGTAATATAAATATTAGAGATGTCCGATAATGGCTTTTTTGCTGATATCCGATATTGCCCAACTCTTAATTACCGATTCCGATATCAACCGATACCGATTTATATATACAGTCGTGGAATTAACACATTATGCCTAATTTTGTTGTGATGCCCCGCTGGATGCATCAAACAACGTAACTTTACCATGAATTGATTAACGTGGACCTCGACTT
Organism: Nerophis ophidion; assembly: GCF_033978795.1. Lineage (NCBI taxonomy): Eukaryota > Metazoa > Chordata > Actinopteri > Syngnathiformes > Syngnathidae > Nerophis > Nerophis ophidion. The sequence continues at coordinate 39,958,934 of NC_084616.1, read as the reverse complement.
ACACAAGTTGAAAAATGTTTTCGGGTGTTACCATTTAGTGGTCAATTGTACGGAATATGTACTGTACTGTGCAATCTACTGAGAACATTTTCAATCAATCAATCAATCCATCAATCAATGTTTATTTACAGTGGGGCAAAAAAGTATTTAGTCAGCCACCAATTGTGCAAATTCTCCCACTTAAAATGATGACAGAGGTCTGTAATTTTCATCATAGGTACACTTCAACTGTGAGAGACAGAATGTGAAAAAAATCCAGGAATTCACATAGTAGGAATTTTAAAACAATTATTTGTCAATTATGGTAGAAAATAAGTATTTGGTCAACCATTCAAAGCTCTCACTGATGGAAGGAGGTTTTGGCTCAAAATCTCACGATACATGGCCCCATTCCGTCTTTCCTTAACACGGATCAATCGTCCTGTCTCCTTAGCAGAAAAACAGCCCCAAAGCATGATGTTTCCACCCCCATGCTTCACAGTAGGTCTGGTGTTCTTGGGACGCAACTCAGTATTCTTCTTCCTCCAAACACGACGAGTTGAGTTTATACCAAAATGGATACATGGATGATACAGCAGAGGATTGGGAGAATGTCATGTGGTCAGATGAAACCAAAATAGAACTTCTTGGTATAAACTCAACTTGTCGTGTTTGGAGGAAGAAGAATACTGAGTTGCATCCCAAGAACACCACACCTACTGTGAAGCATGGGGGTGGAAACATCATGCTTTGGGGCTGTTTTTCTGCTAAGGGGACAGGACGATTGATCCGTGTTAAGGAAAAAATTTATGGGGCCATGTATCGTGAGATTTTGAGGCAAAACCTCCTTCCATCAGTGAGAGCTTTGAATGGTTGACCAAATACTTATTTTCCACCATATTTTACAAATAAATTATTTAAAATTCCTACAATGTGAATTCCTGGATTTTTTTTCACATTCTGTCTCTCACAGTTGAAGTGTTCCTATGATGAAAATTACAGACCTCTGTCATCATTTTAAGTGGGACAACTTGCACAATCGGTGGCTGACTAAATACTTTTTTGCCCCACTGTACTGTTAATATAAATATTAGAGATGTCCGATAATGGCTTTTTTTGCCGATATCCGATATTCCGATATTGTCCAACTCTTAATTACCAATTCCGATATCAACCGATACCGATATATACAGTCGTGGAATTAACACATTATTATGCCTAACTTAGTTGTGATGCCCCGCTGGATGCATCAAACAATGTAACTTTACCATGAATTGATTAACATGGACCTCGACTTAAACAAGTTAAATTCAATCAATCAATCATTGTTTACTTATATAGCCCTAAATCACTAGTGTCTCAAAGGGCTGCACAAACCACAACACAAACCACTATGACATCATCGATAGGCCCACATACGGGCAAGGAAAAGTTGAAAAATGTATTCGGGTGTTACCATTTAGTGGTCAATTGTACGGAATATGTAATGTACTGTGCAATCTACTAATAAAACTTTCAATCAATGTTTATTTATATAACCCTAAATCACAAGTGTCTCAAATGGCTGCACAAGCCACAACAACATCCGTGGTACAGAGCCCACATAAGGGCAAGGAAAAAAATCACCCCAGTGGGACTTCAGTGACAATGACTATGAGAAACCTTGGAGAGGACCACATATGTGGGCAACCCCCTCCCCCTCTAGGGGAGACCGAAAGCAATGGATGTCTAGCGGGTCTAAAATGATATTGTGAAAGTCCAGTCGATAGTGGATCCAACATAACAGTGATCAATCAAAAACAATGGTTTCCAAAATAAGAGAACAACTTCAACTCAAGTTATGGAAAAAAGTGTCAACATGGCACTGCCATACTTATTATTGAAGTCAAAAAGTGCAATTTTTTTTTTTTTTCAACATGCCTCAAAACAGCATCTTGGAATTTGGGACATGCTCTCCCTGAGATAATCCTGATACCCATTACAACTATGGGAAATACCATACTTTGACTTTCACAAAGTGCATTATTTTTATTTATTTTTTAAACGTGCCTCAAAACAACAGCTACAAAAACAATGAAGGCACACAGCTTCAGTCCAGAGTGTACCAAAGTCATAAAGTAAACAATAAAATTAGTCCTCCTTTAGTGCAAGACTGCCTGCCATACTGTATAACAGGAAATTATAAACTGGGCTCAATCTGCTCTGATCTAACATTTTTGTATGATTAACAAAAATGTGCTACAAGCCAGTGGTGAGTGCTTGAAGTGGCCTACCAGTCAGCCAGAGCTTCTGAAATGCTGCGTTGAGACAGGACACCTCCGTTCACTGCAAGCTGCAAGGTGTGCGCTGTGCAGGACAGACTAGCTACCGTAGGTTTTGCCAAATTGCATGCCAAATTGCCAATTTGCATGCACAACGTGAACTTTCGCCTAGGGGTGTTTTTTGTTGTATTTTTGTTTTTAAGTCTTTAAGTGACAACTGTGTGGTACTACTTTTTTACGGTGTTTGTGTTTCATCCATCTTAGCTTATATTTATCGTGTATCTCCATATGATTTTTGAAGAGGTGGACGATGTAATTGATCATATTAAAGGAAGACATCTTGGTTCCTCCTCGCATAACCAACTTTTTGCAGTCATTGCAAATAGCCAGTTTTTTATCCGTCAGACACACTTTAAAATAATTCCTAACCGTAGACATGGTGTCATTAGTCAGTCACCGAGCGAGCTCGCTTGTTAGCCAGGCTGTAGCACCGGCAACAACAAACACTTGTTGTTGTTATGCTACGCTCGCAGAGGTTTGATGAGGTCATCAAGCGTCGCCGGTAAACCTCTCATGCTGCAGTCGTCAACTCCTGTGTTGTGTGTGGAAGAAAGGTGTAGGGAAAGGCTGCTGACTGGGAGACGGAACTGCTCTGTACTGCTCCCTACGTCCTTGTTTTACCGGATATGTACCGCTCCATACAGCGACGTTTTAAAAAGTTATTAATTTTGCTTTTAAAAACCGATACCGATAATTTTCCATATCACATTGTACAGCATTTATCGCCGATAATATCGGCAGTCCGATTTTATCGGACATCCATAATTATTATATATAGTCTACTGAGGTAACAATATTATGTACATACGTAAATAAGACAGTATTGGAAGTTATCACCTTTTTTTTTGCTTTTGCCAAATAAAATGTCAGAAAATGCAGGAAATATCTGCTTCATAAAGCACACCACTGCATCCCTAAATGTTTTTCATCCGAAATAAACTATTTTGATAAAAAAATAATAATAAAAAAAAAAACAGCTTAGAAATTCAGCTCATGATATATACTGAACAAAAATATAAACACAACTATTTATTTTTTTCTCCCATTTTTCATGAGTTGAAATCAAAGGTCTAGAACTTTCACTATATCTACAAAAGACCTATTCCTCTCAAATATTGTTCACAAATCTGTCTAAATCTGTGTTAGTGAGCATTTCTTCTTTGCCAAGATAATCCATCCCACCTCACAGGTGTGGCATATCAAGATGCTGAATAAACAGCATGATTATTGCACAGGTGTGCTTTAGGCTGCCCACAATAAAAGGCCACGCTGAAATGTGCAGTTTTACTTTATTAGGGTCTGGGGGTGAAGGGGTTCAAAAAAGCAGTCCGTATCTGGTGTGACCACCATTTGCCTCATGCAGTGCAACGCATCTCCTTCGCATAGAGTGGATCAGGTTGTTGATTGTGGCCTGTGGAATGTTGGTCCACTCCTCTTCAATGGCTGTGCCAAGTTGCTGGATATTGGCAGGAACCGGAACACGCTGTCGTATACGCCGATCCACACCATCCCAAACATGCTCAATGTGTGACATGTCCGGTGAGTATGCTGGCCATGAATAAACTGGGATGTTTTCAGCTTCCAAGATTTGTGAACAGATCCTTGCAACATGCAACATCTTTGCATTGTCATGTTGCAACATGAGGTGATGGTCTCGAGTAAATGGCACAACAATGGGCCTCAGGTATCTCTTTGCATTCAAAATGCCATCAATAAAATGCACTCGCGGTCCTTTTCCATAGCATAAATCTGGCCATACCACAACTCCACCCTCACCATGGACCACTCAATTCACAATGTTGACATCAGCAAACCATTCTCCCACACGACGCCACAGACGCTGTCTGCCATCTGCCATGAACAGTAAAAAACGGGATTCCTCCTGGAAAAGCACATCTGTCTAACATGCCAGAGGCCATCGAATGTGAGCGTATGCCCACTCAAGTCGGTTGTGACGACAAACTGCAGTCAGGTTGAGACCCCAATGAGGACGACAGATGAGGTTCCCTGAGACGGTTTCTCACAGTTTGTGCAGAAATTCTTTGGTTATGCAAACCAACCTCAATCTCGTTACCCTGCGTAATGACAATAAAGCTGATTCTGATTGTTGCAGCAGTTGTCCGGGTGGCTGATCCCAGACGATCATGAAGGTGCACCTGCTGGATGTGGAGGTCCTGGGCTGATTGTGGTTACATGTGGTCTGCGGTTGTGAGGCCAGTTGGATGTACTGCCAAATTCTCTGAAACGCCTTTGGAGATGACTTGTGGTTGAAAAATGAACATTCAATTCACGGCCAACAGCTCTGGTGGACACTCCTGCAGTCAGCATGCCAACTGCATGCTCCTTCAAAACCTGCTACATCTGTAGCATTGTGCTGCGTGATAAAACTGCCCATTTCAGAGTGACCTTTTATTGTGGGTAGCCTAAGGCAGGGGTTCTCAAATAGGGGTACACGTACCCCTGGGGGTACTTGAAGGTATGCCATGGGTTACGTGAGATTTTTTTTAAATATTCTAAAAATAGCAACAATTCAAAAATCCTATATAAATATATTTATTGAATAATACTTTAACGAAATAAATGTTTAGAATTAAGTTCATGAATCCAGATGGATCTCTATTACAATCCCCAAAGAGGGCACGTTAAGTTGATGATTACTTCTATGTGTAGAAATCTGTATTTATATTTGAATCACTTGTTTATTTTTCAACAAGTTTTTAGTTATTCTTCTATCTTTTTTCCAAATAGTTCAAGAAAGACCACTACAAATGAGCAATATTTTGCACTGTTATACAATTTAATAAATCAGAAACTGATGACATAGTGCTGTATTTTACTTCTTTATCTCTTTTTTTCAACCAAAAATGCTTTGCTCTGATTAGGGGGTACTTGAATTAAAAAAATGTTCACAGGGGGTACATCACTGAAAAAAGGTTGAGAACCACTGGCCTAAGGCACACCTGAGCAATAATCATGCTGTTTAATCAGCATCTTGATATGCCACACCTGTGAGGTGGGACGGATTATCTTGGCAAAGAAGAAATGCTCACTAACAAGATTTAGACAGATTTGTGAACAGTATTTGAGAGGAATATGTATTTGGTGTATATAATAAAAGTTTGAGATCTTTCAGTTCAAGTCATGAAAATAAAGGAGCAAAAACTAAATTCTATTGTCTATATTTTTATGCAGTGTATTTTTCCTTAATCTAATTCAAGTTATTGTTTATTTTATATGTACTGCATTCATACATAACACAATGTTTCCACCAGTTTTTTTTTAATTTGTTATCTATTTACTGTATTTATTCTATTCTTTTAAAATGCAAAACACTTTTTGATAGGAAATGTATAAAAACAATGCAATATAATGTAGAATAATAACTACAGTATTTTTACAAAGTGATGTATTGCACCATTTACCTTGGAGAGTCGACTTGTACCGTATCTCCTTCCAGCTGCTTCTCTGTCAAACACACCATCAGCAGCTTTTCCATATATTAATGGATAAATGTGAGTGAGTGTTTGAGTGAATTATATTTTTATAGCGCTTTTCTCTAGTGACTCAAAGCGCTTTACATAGTGAAACCCAATATCTAAGTTACATTTAAACCAGTGTGGGTGGCACTGGGTGCAGGCGGGTAAAGTGTCTTGCCCAAGGACACAACGGCAGTGACTAGGATGGCGGAAGCGGGAATTTAACCTGCAAGACTCAAGTTGCTGGCACGGCCACTCTACCAACCGAGCTATACCGCCCATAACGCTGTTGATGTATTTTTTACATTCTTAGCTTGCATTACACTTATTCTGCTTCAGAATGGTGCAGACTAGCAGTGATACAGTTGGTCTACACACTTGTCATGTTTTTGATGATTTCTTTCTTTATTACAATTAATATCATCCACTTTTTCTTAAAGCTTTCTTTAAACCTTACTTTCTTCCTTACTATGGTTGGAAGACAAAAATATGTTGATCTTTAGTTAAGCTAATTCTAGCGAGTCAGACAAGAGGTTTTGGTCAGATCTCACGGGGTTCACTGAGACATTTGCTATAAAGTTAAAGTTAAAGTACCAATGATTGTCACACACATACTAGATGTGGTGAAATTATTCTCCGCATTTGACCCATCACCCTTGATCACTCCCTGGGAGGTGAGGGGAGCAGTGGGCAGCAGCGGTGCCGCGCCCGGGAATCATTTTTGGTGATTTAACCCCCAATTCCAACCCCTTAATGCTGAATGCCAAACAGGGAGGCAACGGGTCCCATTTTTATAGTCTTTGGTATGACTCGGCCGGGGTTTGAACTCACGACCTACCAATCTCAGGGCGGACACTCTAACCACTAGGCCACTGAGTAGGTCATTACATCGACTCATGGCGGGAATACTTGTAAGCCAAATGTCTGCTTGCAACTTCAAGTGTAAAAATTAGGCGAGAGACAGCTCTTATCTCAAAACACTCTTTAGTTGAGATACCACTGTATTTGTACTGACAGGTTCAAACACTGATGACATCTTTTAAACAGACAAAGAAGCAAGGAGTTAAACAGACAGAATTCAATTTGGCTCAATGAGGAGAAACGCGTAGACCTGTACCCTTGTACAGTGTCCCACCACGCTCTTTCCCTGATTATATGGCAACAGCTCTTTCTAAAGGTCAGGGGTAATAAACAGCCGCTGCCTTTGGTCACAAAACAGTTCAAAGAAAAGGTGCTTGGAGGGGCGTCAGGTCCTGCTTCCTCTCCGCTTTGTAAATATCAGGTCAAAGACAAAATCTTCCTGTGGATTACAATACATCAAAGAAACCGACACCTTCATGTCACTTCCCATCCTACACAGTGGCGTTTTACAAGCTTTTTGATCAGTACGATCAAAGACAGCTTTTGTCTGCTCGCCGGGAACTCATTGAAAGACAAAGTTTTGTGATAACTTGGATATAATTACTCTGACAACAACTGTTCAATTATGATCAATTATGTCTCTATTTGATGACAAAAAAACTCAGAATAGGGTAGGGATTGACTAGCCAAAATATTGAAGGACCCATGTTGAACCAAAAATACAAAAAATACAATCTGTCTGAAACCGCAAAAAATTTTACGCCTTATATATGTCTTATAATGATGTAAGTGTCTATATTAGCTATAATAGCCTACAATCAAAATTACTATGTGACCCAGGATGACGCAAATCTTTGTTGACAGGAATGTTGAAATGTAATATGTATTCTACACATTTTTACAACATTGGAAAACATTAGTAAAATGAAGGGTTCTCACAGAGTGCGATAACTCCGGGAAATTACTGCCTTAGAATGGCCAGAGGTATAGATGTGTGTGTGTTCATGTTAAAGGAAATGGCAGGCTGTCTTCCTCTAATGGATTTATTACAATCTTTGCAAGCCGGGTAACGTTTGCTGGTGTCTAGCGGCACACAAAAATGCCCTGACTTTAACATACAGTTAATGTACCATGAGACATGCAAATATAAATTAAATACACAGAGGACATAAGTAAAACAAAGTAAAATGAGCTCAAATGTACCTACAAACGAGGCATAATGATGCAGCTGGTCTAAATACCATGTTATCATCGATTAGCTTGCAGTCCAGGAATTGATTAACGTGGACCCTGACTTAAACAAGTTGAAAAACTCTTTCGGGTGTCACCATTTAGTGGTCAATTGTATGGAATATGTACTGTACTGGGCAATCTACTAAGAAAAAAAAGTTTCAAAAGTCATGCACTGCCCAAATATGCCTGATTAGCGTTTTAACAAGTCAGTAACATCAGCATAGCACACCTTTGGGCATTCACGCACAGCATAAAACATTTAGTGGACAAAATGAGATGGAGGAGTGGAATAAAACGCGTCTTTTTGTGTCAGTGTCAGAGAAAGTTATACATGTAAACAAACTGTTGTGTCACACCACTACGGTGAGTTCAAGGACTGCCGAAATTAGTAGTACAAAACGTTGCTCGCCAAATACTCTCACCAGTAAAGTATAAACATAAAGATATTAAACAGTGGGCTTTAACAATTAGGATGGTTTGTGTCATGTCTGTTTTAAAAAATATATGTATATTATTCCCCTAATTTTTTTTTCATTTTCATACGTTTTTCAAACATTTCTAGGGAGCCACAAGGGCGGGCGCTAAAGAGCCGCATGCGGCTCGAGGGCCGCAAGTTGCCAACCCCAGCAATAGGGCACGGAATATGACCGCACAGTTTAAGTGGACATCTGCTTTGTGAGTAAAGTTGTTATGTATTACTGGGAAAGGAGACGGCACAGCAACAGAATGTCAAGTTCAATAGCTTTATTGAATACTTGATGAATACGTGGAGTGTGTATGCTACAATGTGTCTGCATGAATGACTATGTGTGTAATTACCATATGTGAATAACGTGAGATTTGTTGAGGTGCGTGTTGGAGGTTCAGTGTCCAAATCCTAGTGAGAACAAGCCAGGGGAAGTCCAAGGTCCAAGCGGGGGTCAAAGGCAGGAGAGAGGATCCGAAAGTCCAAAGCTAGGTCAAGGATCCGGGAAGCCAAAACGGGTCCAGTGGTGACACGAGCGCTGTGGGAAGAGCGGAAGAAACAGGGATCAGTGGAACAAAAGGCAACAAGGAAACAGGCAACGAGCGAGATCAGGAGGTTTGTCAGAGACGTGCAGCTCACGGGTAGTAGATTACGTTCCGACGTCGATGAGCCAGCGTCGGCCATCTTTATACCACCGTCCTTCATCAATGCCAGGTGTATCAGACGTGGATTGCCACCGGCTGCGGCGGAGAGTGGGCGCGGTCGGCCCGATGAGCGCGGGGGCGTGTCTGGTGTTCCCAGCAGAGCTTCTGCGTGCTCCTGCAGCAGAGGGAAGCACGGAGTTTGTGTGTAACACAACAAAAGTATCATTTAAACGTTGCCATCGTACAGGATATAAAAAAACATGAATAACGTACTTCTCTTTTTATGCCAAAGTAGCTCTAAAAGTGTTGAAAGTTAGATATCTCTAATGTGAATAACCATATTTGATATATGGAGAAGGGGTGTCTGATTGAAGAAGCTGTGCTTCTTCCTACTCCTTTTCGGACACGTTGAACTGTTGCAAGTGGTTAACGCGATGTTCTTTGCTGTCAAGCATGTTCAAAATAAACTCAACCATTACCAAATAAACCAGGAGATGTTGTATAGGAAGCTGGAGGAAAAGCAGATGGGTTTACCCATAAAATAAACTTTCAAACGTTTACTCAAACTGCAATTTAATGAACTGATTATTTTAAATAATATAACAATATAATTTCAATATTTATTGTACCCTTACTAAAAATAACTGTAAAAATGACAGTACCCCCCTATGCAACTGGCTGCTTGACTTCCTCACAGACAGACCGCAGTCTGGTAGACTGGACAACAACACCTCCAGTGCCATCTACCTGAAGACAGGCTCCCCCCAGGGCTGCGTCCTGAGTCCGCTGCTGTTCAAGTTGATGAACCATGACTGCTGCGCCAGGTCCACTACTAACCACATTGTGAAGTATGCGGGCGACACGACAGTGGTGGGCCTCATCCGTGACAACAACAACACGGACTACAGGGAGGAAACATCTGGTTTACTAGTGCAGAACACACAACCTGTTCCCGAACGTCGACAAGACCAAGGAGATCATCGTTGACTTCAGGAAGCACCTGTCCAGCCGCGCTCCACTCTTCATCAATGGCACAGCGGTGGAGATGGTAAGCAGCACCAAGTTCCTGGGGTTGCAGATAACTGAAAATAAAACCTGGTCCCTACACACCAGAGCTCTTGTAAAAAGAGCTCAGCAGCGCATGCATTTTTTGCGTCAGATGAAAAGAGAACAGCTCCCTCCCCCCATTCTCACCACATTCTACAGAGGCACTATAGAGAGCTTACTGACCAACAACATCTTTGTCTGGACTGGAGCCTGCAATGCCTCAAACTAGATGGTGGAAAAAATATCATCAGGACTCCTCTTCCTCCTATCCAGGAGATCGCAAAAAGCCGCTGCCTGACCAAGGCTCAGAAAATCTGCAAAGACTCCTCCCAACCCCACCAAGGACTGTTTTCACTGCTGGACTCTAGAAAGAGGTTCCGCAGCCTCTGAAGCAGAACCACCATGTTCTGTAACAGCTTCTTCCCTCTGGCCATAAGACTCTTGAACGCATCATAATTATCCCCTCAATTCCCCCCAAAATGGATTAACTCGCTGGAATAAAAAGACAATATAACATACATCCATAAACGTGGATGTATACGAAAAAGTGCAATATATGTATCTGTACAGAAATCTATTTATTTATATATGCACATTATTGCTTTTTTTTTTTATCCTGCACTACCATAAGCTAATGCAACAAAATTTAGTTCTTAGCTGTACTCTAAAGTTCAAATTTGAATGACAATAAAAAGGAAGTCCAACTCGAAGTCCAAGTCGAACTTCATTTACTGGGAATGTACAATGAACATGTTTACAATGTAGGTGTTATTCAGTTAAATGCTGCAGCATTGTTTGAAGATCATTTACATTATGGGTGAACATATTAAGTCATATTCGGTTTGTGCGCAGGTTTACCATCAGCATCAGCAGCACAGACAAGCTCTTTGAGAGGCACACTTGCTGCACGCGCCCTTCGCAGTCCCACTGGGACGGAGAGATTAATGGAAGGGAAAGGGGAGGGCAGCGGGCGGGGTAAGGGGTTGATGGAGGGGTCCCACCTCTCCTCAATTGCTGGGCCGTCGGTTAGAGTCCCCTTTTGTCTTTTCAAGTAAATTGGGCGTCTGTAACCCATCTGTGCAGGCCGGATAACAGAGAGCCTTAGTCTGTCAAGGTCCCAGCACTTCACAGGAATTAAGAGTCACATGCATGCTGCAGGTTTCGGGATGCAAGCTGCGGGAAAGGGAATAGGGGGGTGCGGCGTGAAGACACCGCGGGTAAAATAGAAAATAAACGCCACCTGTATTTGGCCAAAGTTGGAAGGTCTTTGTTTCACACCAATACAATTGTCTGCCCTGCAGGATCAATTTGAAGACCAGTCATAGACAATTTAGAATGAAAAGCACATTTTTATTTTCACTTGCATACAAAAAAATCTAACTTGGATTGTTTCTCTTGCTTCAAGACTCTCCCGAAAGACAGTGCGGGGAAGACACAATAAACTTCCTTCTTGTCTCTCATGGACACACACCTGTTGTTGTTGACTTCGGACGGACCAAAGTCGCGGAACAGACACACGCGGCAGGCTTACACACACATGCATCCACAAAAAATTTACGCCACACACACATACCCCACTCCCCATCCAACCTACTTGATGCGAATCCCTTAGAGATTATGGACGGCTGGGCAGCGCCTGAAGAGCTGCAGCCTCTCTCTCTTCTCAACCCTCGGTAATACACAACAATTAATTAAACACATAGTCTTACACCACACACACTTGGATTTTGGTCACACACTCCATTCTATAGTTTAGTAGTATTGTTTGTTGTTATTAATAAATACATACTTACATACACATATATATACGTGTATATATATATATGTAAAGGGAATAAGCGGTAGGAAATGGATGGATGGGTGGATATATATATATATATTAGGGGTGGGCAAATTAATGCGTTAACTACGCGTTAACTCATCAATCTATTAACGCCGACAATTATTTTATCGCACATTTGCATATGTTGTTTACATGCTTTTATTTTGTTAACGCCTTTTCTTTACAAGATGGCATCTCCCGGATGTACTTCGGCGTCGAGGGGCTCTTGGTAAAGATGGAACATTTGGCAAAAATACCAGACAATTCTGCAAATTTCATGGCTGGCTTACAGTGTGGTCACTCCGGGATCACTTACGACCGCCAGACAATTCTGGATGTGGATAGATCGGGCCGTTTTGGACTGAATGACGCGTGCTTGCTAGACTGGCTAGCTAGCATGGGAATACTTTGCCGGCTACATCCAGCGGCCTGTGAAGCAGCGGAGTATATGTGTTGTCTGTCTATTTATCGATAATGCAGACGAGGAGTGTTGGCTGAGTTCTTAACGTTTGCTTTCAGAGCGTGCATATCACAACATACAAGATGCCGTCATGGCGACACAACCTATACCGGGCTACCGTGCATGCTCGTCACTCCTGTTGCATGCTGGGTAGGGTAGTACTTTTTTTCCCTGGCTCATAACATCACAAATAGTACCATGTATATGCGTTCAGTTTATCAAAGCACCAAGCAAACAATCGGAAAATTCCCATCATATCAATTCCTAGATATGGTCATAATTATTTTAAGTGCACTACGCAGAATAAACACAACATTATTAATATTGCTACTACGGATAATTTGATCAAAAATTCCCTAAAACAGCCCACTACCTATAATATAGGTTTTTTAAACATAAGACCCTGATAAAAAAAATTTTTCTGCTGTTACCTCAGAAATTGCCTGTTCAGATGTTATGATTGTGGCTCAGAGATTTGTATGTAGATTATATTTATTTTCCATAACAAACAGGATAACTTAAATACTCTGGCAGTGGCAATAAGCTTAAATGTTTGTATTTACATTTTTTTTGTTGATTTTCATAAAATATGCTATTTAACTGCTACTGTTTAACAAGGACTGATTTAAATTGTGTTTGCACAACAAATGTTTTGGCGCTTTTGTTCATGTGGGAGAATATTCCAATAAAGGTGCACTACACACTACTTTTGAATTCATTATTGGGCTTTGTGTATACAATGCAGTTAATCGTGATTAATCGGAGAAATAGTGCGATTAACTTCGATTAAATTTTTTTATCGTTGCCCAGCCCTAATATATATATATAAATATATGTAAAGGAAATAAGCGGTACAAAATGGATGGATGGATATATGTATGTATATATATATATATATATATATATATATATATATATATATATATATATATATATATATATATATATCTACAAAATAAATCTTTGAACATCACAATCTTTGAACATCACCACCCCCTGGTGTCTGAGCCGTCATCTCCCTCTGTGTAACCATAACAAATAAACTAGCTTCTCAGTTCGCAAGTTTCTTTTTCTTCGGTTTCCTCTGGCTGCCGGTCAGATTCTGGCTCATACATGTAAGGTTGGATGCTAAAATCCTCCATTGTTGCCATTTAAGTAGCGTCTAGCTCTAACATATTTGAAAGCACGAAAGCACATTGCTAAAACAACAAACATGGCTGATGGTTGGAGAAGCAGTTGCAGAAAACTGAAAGGGGCGAGGCATGTAAGAGGTCTTTGCATATAAAAAATATGGCCTCCAAACATATTTTTTTAACAGACAATCAGAAAGAGAGGCTTCCTTTCACTTTTCTAAAGTCGAAGGAAAAAACAAAACGCTTCAAGCAGGCTGGATAATGTCTGTGCGAGTTGGCTACTTGCTATGCCAGTGTAGGTTGAAAGGTAGATAATTGAAAAATGACTTGCTGTAGGTCAGTAGACATAAGTCAGGTTTGTGGTTCAGTTTAGCTCAGTATCAGTAAAACCTGATAAAGCGTAAGACTATGCAATTAAAGGCAAATGTGTGTACATCAAACTATGTGGTAGAAAGTGAGACATCAACACATTGTGACTACGAGGGAAACCTCCCAAAATTATTATTAAACTGAACTGGACGGTAATGATTGGTGGAACAGTAGTTAAAATAGCGCATAGGTATCAGATACTGGAATAAATGCAACTGAATCACCAAGCACTATTTGTTGCCTACCATTTTGTCACTTAATCGGCTTTTGAGCTGCATCGTGTGCATTTTGTCGTTTCTTTTCCATGTCGAGGTTGAGTCCATAACTCGTTAAATGGCTGACTGATTGATTGTGTGAGTGCATTTGATTTATCAAAGTGAAAATATTATTTTTTTCACCTGTCGTCTGCTCACTTGTCAACTATTTATTTTGCAACCATCTATTTTGGTGGAGAATTATGACGTTTATTGCTATTTCATGACATATTGGTATTGATACATCTGATTCGTATGCGATAGAGGCCTGGGTCAGATATGAAAAATTTTGGAGTTGCAGTGTTCACAGTGACACGAAAAAATCTGATACAGATCACATATAAGCAAAAACATTGGAATTGACCCGCAGTGTGAATGAACCAGGCCTGATAGACTTCTTTGCAAATCGGCTCAAGGTCAGTGTCTGAAGCTGTTTTTTGATATTGCCACATATTTTCTATTGGATTTAGGTCTAGACTTTGAGTGGACCATTCTGACATGTTTAGGGGTTGTTGTCCTGTTGGAAGAGGAACTGGTGTCTGAGTCTTAAGTCTTTTTCAGGCTCCGTACAGGTTTTTTTCCAAAGATTGTGCTATATACTGTATGTCTCCATCCATCTTTCCTGAAGAAAAGCACCACACAGCATGTTATACGTCCAGTGGGGTGGTGTGTTCATGGTGATGTGCAGACCAGATCACCTTCTTCCACGTGTCTCCTGTGTCCCCCACGTCATAGCTTCTGAACAACTGAAAGCAGGACTTATTGGAGTTTTCTTTCAGCGATGGCTTTTTTTTTTTCCTGCCACTTTCCCAAAAGAGCCAGATTTGTGTGCAAAACTGACTGTTCGCTTGTGGACAGAACACCCCACCAGAGCTATTGTACAAAACCCAAAACCAGTTAAGTTGGCAAGTTGTGTAAATGGTAAATAAAAACAGAATACAATGATTTGCAAATCTTTTTCAGCCTATATTCAATTGAATGGACTGCAAGGACAAGATACTTAAAGGGGAACATTATCACAATTTCAAAAGGGTTAAAAACAATAAAGATCAGTTCCCAGTGGCTTGTTGTATTTTTTTAAGTTTTTTTCAAAATTTTACCGGTCTCGGAATATCCCTAAATAAAGCTTTAAAGTGCCTTTTTTTCGCACTCTGCGAAGACACTGGCCTTTATCCTGTGACGTCATACAGTGCTGCCAATGTAAACAAACAATGGGAATACCACAGCAATATATAGCGACATTAGCTCGGATTCAAACTCGGATTTCAGCGATTTAAGCGATTCAACAGATTACGCATGTATTGAAACAGATGGTTGGAGTATGAAAGTATTGAAGAAGAAACTGAAGCTATTGAGCGAATAGCTATTGACGCTACTCATAGCCATAGCATGGCCGAATAGCTGCGTCAGCATCGCCGGTAAAATGTGCGGACCAAACAATCAGGACTTTCGCATCTAGTGACACTGGAGCAACTTAAATCTGTCGATTGGTAAGTGTTTTTTTCGCATTAAATGTGGGTGGAAGGAAACGTAATATGCATCTACAGGTTATCCATACATCTCTGTGCCATCTCTGCTTTAGCACCGCCGGTAAATAGCATGTTAGCATCGATTAGCTGGCAGTCAACATCAACAAAACTCACCTTTGTGATTTCGTTGACTATCGTTGCAAAAGCATTTGCAGGTTATCCATACATCTCTGTGCCATGTCTGCCTTAGCATCGCCGGTAAAATGTGGAGACACTCCGGAACATTCAATGGGGGTCTGGCAGCAGACACTTTCACATCTTCGGGCCAGTGGTGCAACTAGAATTCCTCCCTGTTAGTGTTGTTACACCCTCTGACAACACACCGACGAGGCATGATGTCTCCAAGGTTCCAATAAATAGTCCAAAAAACGGAAAATAACAGAGCGGAGAACCGGTGTTTGTAATGTGTTGAAAATGAAAATGGCGGGTGTGTTACCTCGGCGACGTCACATTCTGACGTCATCGCTTCCAGCGCGATAAACAGAAAGGCGTTTAATTCGCCAAAATTCACCCATGTAGAGTTCGGAAATCGGTTAAAAAAATAGATGGTCTTTTTTCTGCACCATCAAGGTATATATTGACGCTTACATAGGTCTGGTGATAATGTTCCCCTTTAATATTTGCTGTTTTTTGCAAATATTAACTCATTTGGATTTTGATGCCTGCAACATGTTTCAAAAAAGCTGCCACAAGTGTCAAAAAAGACTGAGAAAGTTGAAAAATGCTCATCAAACACTTATCTGGAACATCCCACAGGTGAACAGGCTAAATGGGAACAGGTGGGGATCCATAAAAAGCAGCTTCCATGAAAAGCTCAGTCATTTCATTTGTAATCCATATTTTTTTTGCATTGGTTTCTGCATGTATATATTGGGTGTTTGTCATCCATCCATTTTCTACCGCTTATTCCCTTTTGTGGTCGCAGGGGGCGCTGGCGCCTATCTCAGCTACAATCGGGCGGAAGGCGGGGTACACCCTGGACAAGTCACCAACTTATCGCAGGGCCAACACAGATAGACAGACAACATTCACACTCACATTCAAACACTAGGGCCAATTTAGTGTTGCCAATCAACCTATCCTCAGGTGCATGTCTTTGGAAGTGGGAGGAAGCCGGAGTACCCGGAGGGAACCCACGCATTCACGGGGAGAACATGCAAACTCCACACAGAAAGATCCCAAGCCTGGATTTGAACCCAGGACTGCAGGAACTTCGTATTATGAGGCAGACGCACTAACCCCTCTGCCACCGTGAAGCCCTATATATTGGGTGCTTGAAATGGGTTATTTAGATTAGCATTATTTCTTATGTAAAAAAAAAAGGGTTGTCATACAGCTTGCATTCTGTCGCTGTTGAACGAGAACAAGTTATATGCAAGTGTAAATATGGTTCTGCATTACAAAGAATACATACTTTATAATAAATATGACACTATGAATGTCTCTTTTTTACTTTGAAAAGTATTTGGATAATCTCAGGATATATTTCATCACTCTGTAATGTAGTGAATAACATTTTTGAAGCATTATATTTGATACAGGTTTTTTTTATTTTATCTTAAGCACTTTCTAACCACTTAAGCATCTTAACCCTTGTGTGGTGTTCGGGTCTGTGGGACTCGTTTAAATTTTTTATTAAAAGAAAAATGATGCAATTAATAAATTTTTCAAACTGAGACTCACTGACTTTGTCTCATTTTCTACGAAGAACATATATCGGAATACATATTTAATGACCACACACACCCAATACCCCACCTAAGCATTTCTATTACATATAAGATGTCTGGACCCGGGGCTAATAGAAGTCTGGAAATTGATGTTCCGTGTAACACACACACACACACACACACACACAAACACACACACACACACACACACACACACACACGCACACGCACATGCACACACACACATGCACACACACACACACACACACACACACACACACACACACACACACACACACACACACACACACACACACTCACACACAGCAAGCCTAGACAGGAGGAGG
This sequence comes from Nerophis ophidion, assembly GCF_033978795.1. NCBI lineage: Eukaryota > Metazoa > Chordata > Actinopteri > Syngnathiformes > Syngnathidae > Nerophis > Nerophis ophidion. The sequence continues at coordinate 39,941,323 of NC_084616.1, read as the reverse complement.
ACAGAGTGTCGGTACATAGAACATCAGAGGGTCAAATGTGCGAGAAAATGAGAGCAGAGAGTGTTGACAAACAATGTTGGAACCTTGTGTGGGAACCGCAGGTGAGGAAACACAAAAGAAGAATCTCTGTGGGATGCAGAAACTGGCAGAGAAAATTTTTTTCGTGCAACGTTCATATTGTTGTCACCCAGCCAGCGTTTGTGGGTTTGATAGACCTGTTGCATTTTGTGGCTTTTAATGCCTCACAATCAAACACTTTTATGTTAAAATACTGAACAGATATTTATCCCAATAAACATCTGTTCAGTATTTTAACATAAAACAGATCTTTATCCCAATAAACATCTGTTCAGTATTTTAACATAAAAGTGTTTGATTGTGAGGCATTAAAAGCCACAAAATGCAACAGGTCCATCAGACCCAATTTTAAAGATGTTTATTGAGATAAGGTAAACATCTGTTCAGTATTTTAACATAAAGGTATTTGATTGAGAGGCATTAAAATCCACAAAATGCAATGGGTCCATCAGACCCACAAACACTGGCTGAGTAACAACAATATGAACATTAAACAAGGGTTAAAACCTTGCAGTATTTTTTAAATGTGCATCCCATTAAAATTAAGCAAGCACAGTAATTTAAAACATTTGTATGCTCGTACAACCCTTGAAACCTTTAGCATTTCAGTATGTGGAATTAAATTATGGAATAGATTAACCAGAGAAATCCAACAAAACACCAATATGATTCAGTTTAAGTGACTGTTCAAACTACAAGTGTTCACAAAGTACACAGAACAAGAATTATGATGAATATTTGAACCCTTTTTTTATTTTTATTTTTTTTGTTTTTTTATTAAGACAAAGATAATTTATGTATTTGATATTTGTTTATTGTTTATTTGTTCACTGCTATGTTGCAGAGAACAAAGAAATGGGGTAAAATTGCGATGGTATGAAAAGGGGTAGGATTAAATAAGATCAGCTTCTTGTGCGGCAGCAGTGTTGATAGATATAACTAAAACATTTGACACAATTAATCACAATATTTTATTCAAAAAAATAGAACGGTATGGCATCAGAGGGTTGGTCTTAAACTGGATTAGAAGTTATTTAACAAACAGGAAACAATATGTGAAGCTAGGTGAATAAATGTCTCTAATGCTAAATATATCCTGTGGTGTACCTCAGGGATCAATACTAGGACCAAAATTGTTCATCGCATTTGCAAAGTTACAAAAAGATTTAAAGTTAGTATTATTTGTGGATGATACAACAGCGTTTTTTTCAAGAGAGAACACACAGAAGATAATACAAATAATAACAGAAGAAATGAACAAATTAAAAAGATGGTTTGACAAAAACAGACTATCATTGAATCTCAGTTAAACTAAAAAAATGCTATTTGGTAACAGTAGAAGAGAAAGTCAAACACAAATACAAATAGGATTAAATAAGATCAGCTTCTTGTGCGGCAGCAGTGTTGATAGATATAACTAAAACATTTGACACAATTAATCACAATATTTTATTCAAAAAAATAGAACGGTATGGCATCAGAGGGTTGGTCTTAAACTGGATTAGAAGTTATTTAACAAACAGGAAACAATATGTGAAGCTAGGTGAATAAATGTCTCTAATGCTAAATATATCCTGTGGTGTACCTCAGGGATCAATACTAGGACCAAAATTGTTCATCGCATTTGCAAAGTTACAAAAAGATTTAAAGTTAGTATTATTTGTGGATGATACAACAGCGTTTTTTTCCGGAGAGAACACACAGAAGATAATACAAATAATAACAGAAGAAATGAACAAATTAAAAAGATGGTTTGACAAAAACAGACTATCATTGAATCTCAGTTAAACTAAAAAAATGCTATTTGGTAACAGTAGAAGAGAAAGTCAAACACAAATACAAATAGACGGAATAGGAATTGAAAGAGGGGCCTCACGGTGGAAGAGGGGTTAGTGTGTCTGCCTCACAGTACGTTAGGGTTAGGGACACCCGTGGAGACACACTTCCGACTATCAGGTAATATTAAACTCACTAAAACACTAGCAACACAATAGAAAGATAAGGGATTTCCCAGAATTAACCTAGTAAATATGTCTAAAAACATCGGAATCCGTCCCAAAGCAATCGCGTTTTTTGTTTTTTTTTAGTCCGTCACTATCAATATCTTCAAACACGAATCTTTCATCCTCGCTCAAATTAATGGGGAAATTGTCGTTTTCTCCGTCCGAATAGCATTTTTTGTTGGAGGCTCCCATTAAAACAATGTGAATATGTAAAGTGCCATCAACATGTGATGTCATCGTCTGCGACTTCCAGTAGAGGCAGGGCTTTTCGGTTAGCACCGAAAGTTGCGAACTTTGTTGTGGATGTTCTCTACTAAATCCTTTCAGCAAAAATATGGCAATATCGCGAAATGATCAAGTATGACACATAGAATGGACCTGCTATCCCCGTTTAAATAAGAAAATCTCATTTCAGTAGGCCTTTAAAATTAACAAAAATGAAGTTGTCCCCCTCTGGACATGGAGAAGTGTAAAAAAACAACACAAATTGTGTTATTTCCAACACATTCGTTTGAAGAGTGTGCTTGATGTATTATTCACTGTATTACTTTTTGAGGGCCTAAGCAGCACCTAATGATTATTCAACATGTCTTATACATCAAAGTATGACTTGACTTAACTTGCCCCTTTTTGTGTGTTTATTCGGGTATCCCCTGGCAACCACTTTTTGCAGGGGAACATGCCAGGAATGCGGAGTGAGTGTTTGTGTGCCACGCAAAGGGATACCACTCTTAAACTTCTTCCCACACATTTGGCGGCAAGCATGCAGAAAGGCGCCTCGGGCGGCAACAATGGAGCAGCTGCTCTCAGCATCAATGGGCTGCAGGATGACCCGTCCAGGCTTTATCACTTTACCGCCTTTTTTCCTATATTAATAAGATTATGATGATTTTTTTTTTAAAGAAGACCATTTCAACAAAACATGAGATTTTCTTTCATCTTTATTTGCTTTTTTTTCCCTCCTTCATGACATTGAATGAACACATAGTGTTTACAGACTATTCTTTTTGCACAGACCAAAATACTTTTAAGTCCCTTCGTGCAAACCTCCAACTTGGTAACCCTTGGGGTTTTACAAAAAGTGTTGCTTATACAACCCGTGCCTTTGAAACCCCAAAGAGGATTGCGATGTATATATATTTTTTGGTTTCCATCTGTGCTGGATGACTTTAATATTAAATAAAGGACATCTACCAGGGCCTCCACATGGGCGCGCTGGCGTTATCGGGCTGTAGTTGCTGCGCCGGCCGACTGGGGGCCGCCGGCTGGGACTGAAGAGAGCCGCTCTCCGGCCTCGCTGAGCCGAAGCCGGACTTGAGGCTCAAGGGCCGCTGTTGGACGCGCGGGAAGCTCCTGGAAGTCTGCGCGCGGCAGTTGAGACACGCCGGTGTGAGTGTGGCGCACATGCCGCGCTGCACGAAGTCCGTGACGCGCTGACACGCGTCCCGGTCCTGCAGCAGGCTCGTCCCGGGCAGCAGAGCCGAGACTTTCTGGAGGCAAGCTTTGTAGCCTTCTTTGTAGCTTTCTGCGGGGTCTGCAGGGGTGGGGAGAGGGGGAGGCAACAGAATTAGCGCCCGCAATGAGTGCGCACACGATGATGATGATGACGGTAACGATGAGCACCTTTATCGGGAGAGGCTGGAAGGTCTCGGAGGAAGCGGACCGTCATTTCCAGAATGTCCGCTTTCTCTAACTTGGAGTAGCGGGAGTTGTCTTTGCCGACGAGCGGCAGGATGAGACTCTTTAAATGGCTCAAACTGTCATTAATGCGCGCGCGTCTTCTCTTCTCCAAAAGAGGTTTGAGAGTCTGGAAAAAAAAAGGGAGGAAAATGTTATATTGATGCACTTCACGACATGAACAAAAATATATAAAAATTTGAAAACAAAATAAATTATTGTTTTAATTGTTCTTACCCTTCTAAGCGCGTGGGCGTGTTTCCTCTGGGCCACGGTGGACGGGACACTGGTCAGCTCGGGGGAGATGCTGCCGGGACTCATGTTGTGCTTGTTGGGCGGGGAAGTGTGAGTGAGTAGGAGCCGCGCAGACCGACTATTTATGCGCAGCCGGGGGGTGCGTCACAGGGGCGGGGACACGGCATCATCACGCTGGATGGGAGAGAGGCGCTCCTGTCCGCACCATCTGCTCCAGCGCCGTTATGCAGAGTTGGTATACATCAGGGGCATAGGCCTATCTCAGCTGCAACCCCCAAAAGGGACAAGCGGTAGAAAAATTGATGGATGGATGGAGGCACATTGGCCATATTTGTCAACCTTGAGACCTTCGAATTCGTGCAATGCCTTTGAAGGAGCATAGGTATGGGCAGCATCTGTGACATTTAATTTGCAGGAAAGGGGTGAGATTAGGGTTGAATTGTCCATCCTCGATCCTTTGTGGACTTGGAGAAGGCATTCGACCATGTCCCTCGGGAATTCCTGTGGGGAGTGCTCAGAGAGTATGGGGTATCGGACTGTCTTATTGTGGCGGTCCGCTCCCTGTACGATCAGTGTCAGAGCTTCGTCCGCATTGCCGGCAGTAAGTCGAACACATTTCCAGTGAGGATTGGAGTCCGCCAAGGCTGTCCTTTGTCACCGATTCTGTTCATAACTTTTATGGACCGAATTTCTAAGCACAGTCAAGGCATTGAGGGGTTCCGGTTTGGTGGCCGCGGGATTAGGTCTCTGCTTTTTGCAGATGATGTGGTCCTGATGGCTTCATCTGGCCGGGATCTTCAGCTCTCACTGGAACGGTTCGCAGCAGAGTGTGAAGCAACCGGAATGAGAATCAGCACCTCCAAGTCCGAGTCCATGGTTCTCGCCGGGAAAAGGGTGGAATGCCATCTGAGGGTTGGGGAGGAGACCCTGCCCCAAGTGGAGGAGTTCAAGTACCTAGGAGTCTTTTTCACGAGTGAGGGAAGAGTGGATCGTGAGATCGACAGGCGGATCGGTGCGGCGTCTTCAGTAATGCGGACGTTGTACCGATCCGTTGTGGTGAAGAAGGAGATGAGCCGGAAGGCAAAGTTCTCAATTTACCAGTCGATCTACGTTCCCATCCTCACCTATGGTCATGAACTTTGGGTCATGACCGAAAGGATAGGATCACGGGTACAAGCGGCCGAAATGAGTTTCCTCCGCCGGGTGGCGGGGCTCTCCCTTAGAAATAGGGTGAGAAGCTCTGTCATCCGGGAGGAGCTCAAAGTAAAGCCGCTGCTGCTCCACGTCGAAAGGAGCCAGATGAGGTGGTTCGGGCATCTGGTCAGGATGCCACCCGAACGCCTCCCTAGGGAGGTGTTTAGGGCATGTCCAACCGGTAGGAGGCCACGGGGAAGACCCAGAACATTTTGGGTGGACTACGTCTCCCGGCTGGCCTGGGAACGCCCCGGGATCCCCGGGAAGAGCTAGACGAAGTGGCTGGGGAGAGGGAAGTCTGGGCTACCCTGCTTAGGCTGCTGCCCCCGCGACCCGACCTCGGATAAGCGGAAAGAGATGGATGGATGAATGGATGGATGGATGGATTGTCCATCCTCGTTCTATAAATGATAAATAAATGATAAATGGGTTGTACTTGTATAGCGCTCTTCTACCTTCAAGGTACTCAAAGCGCTTTGACACTGTATACTTCCACATTTACCCATTCACACACACATTCACACACTGATGGAGGGAGCTTTCATGCAAGGCGCTAACCAGCACCCATCAGGAGCAAGGGTGAAGTGTCTTGCTCAAGAACACAACGGACGTAACGAGGTTGGTACTATAGGTGGGGATTGAACCAGGGACCCTCGGGTTGCGCACGGCCACTCTCCCACTGCACCACGCCGTCCCTATCTCTGTCATTATCTTTTTTTGGACACTACTACTAGCCGTAGTTTTTAAGCAATGCATGATGGGATTCAGGATGTTGTGTGTCAGTGTATTAATGTGCCGGCTGGAATAAACACGCTGAGAAATAGCTCAGTGCCTGCCTACTTTATGGGTTATATATGGATAACGGAGACACATATAATAGTCTCCTTCTTGTTGTGTGTGCAGTTGCCCACTGAGCTCCAAAAGACGCAGATGTTATAACGTGACTGGGCCGGCGCGCTGTTTATATGGAGGAAAAGCGGACGTGACGACAGGCTGTCCTCACTCAGGTCCGGCTGGAAATCCAGAGAAATTCACGAGAATGGTTGTCCCGGGAGATTTTTGGGAGAGGCACTGAAATTTGGGAGTCTCCCGTAAAATTCGGGAGGGTTGGCAAGTATGGCATAGCCGCCGATCTACACTTCTGCCGGTGGGTGCTCGGACAGGCGGTAAATCTGATGCTACTTTTCTGAGGCCATGTCTACACTAAGCCGGATAACCCCTTAAACCAGGCCTGGGAAATTATTTTGACTCGGGGGCCAAATTTAGAGAAAAAATGTGTCTGAGGGCCAGGATATCTGATTTTTAGGAACACTAATACAAAACCTCACAATAATGTGTAAATGGCTAAAAATGTTATAACAGACCGCCTTTAAAAAGAGAATGTAATTTAAAATTTTTTTTTTTTACTGAATGAGACACCCAGAATGTACATGAAAATAAAGAATGTGGGATTTACAATATTAACTATGAACGATAAAACGCTGAATATTGACAACAAATGAACGTCACACACCCTCTCGATTGACATTATTTACAATCAAGCAAGCAACAAAAATGCAACAAACACAGCGAAATATGAATGTGAAAGGTTAAAAAAAAACTATCCACAATCTGATGTATCAGATTGTGCATCACTAAGCTTTAGAACTTTGTTGTAAAAATCTCCTTCCGCGTCTGTCCCTGACACCCGCATTTCAGGTTGGTCGCTCTGGAATCACCCTGTGGAAACGCTCCCCACCCACACTGCTTGGTGCCTCGTCTGAGCTGCTGTGACTTTGATTACCATAGTAACTAATTAGATTACCATAGTAACTAGTATATCATGCAAAAGCACAGATTTTAACCATTGAAATATTTTGTATAGTACAAGACTTACGGTCATTTGAAAACATCACTGCACATCAAAATGGAAGCTACAGTTCCCAGTTTAAAGATCTAAAATCATTATTTGGGAAATGGGCTGCATGTGGCCCCCCGGGCCTTAATTTACCCAGGTCTGCCTTTAACGAATAATTATTTACCCGATGGCCGGTTTCAGCCACTCTAAACTATCATTTAAGGTTCCTCTCCTCGGACAATTTTTTTACAAGGGTAAATGCGCCGTGCATTTGTTGAATCTTCGGCTCCTAGCTTTGTAAGGACTCATTGATCGTTTACAAACTGAGTTCGGAGAGGAAGTAACTGGTAAATGGCTTATACTTTTCTCCCTTCAAGGTACTCAAAGTGCTTTGACACTATTTCCACATTCAACCATTCACACACACATTCACATACCGATGGCCAAAGCTGCCATGCAAGGCCCTAACAAACGACCTATCAGAAGCAAGGGTGAAGTGTCTTGCTCAAGGACACAAAGGACGTGCCGAGGTTGGTAGAAGGTGGGAATTGAACCAGGAACCCTCAGGTTGCTGGGACGCCCCACACAGGAAGTGACGTCAGAAAGAACGCGCCACAGCCAGCTTCATAGTACAGCGGTTTCGTAACTCGGAGCTAAACACTGGACGTATGAAGGCGAGTCAGTCGGACAGCCGGTTTCTCCTTCTGTCTGTACAGACGCTTGTGGAAATCGCACATGAATACCTTAAGAGAAAGCGATTGCAGCTATTTACGATACAACACGTCTCAGACGGCAAGAGAACTTTCGAATGTCCGGGTCAGCTGTGATTGGACTGAACGAAAAACTTTGTCCAAATGTCGAAGTAGAGTCAACGAGAATGTGGGCTCCCATGGATGTGATGAAAAAAATGGTAGCGTGTGCTTTGTATTACCTGGCCGTCGAGCGAAGACTACGGGAAACGGTGAATGCTTTTGGACTGGCAAAGCAGACTGTATCAGTTATTGTCCACCATGTATGTCGCGGACTCAATGTCTAGGTCCAGAGTATATTAAGTCACCAAAAATGAATGGACAATTAAGGTGAAGGCAAAAGAGTGAGGAGTGTCCTGACCAGATATCTAAATCCTGAGATTGATTGATGTAAAATGTTATTCATCACATTGTTTACTTTGACATGTCCATTAAAGATTTTATGAATTTATCATGACGGCGTGGCGCAGTGGAAGAGGGTCCATGGTTCAATCCCCACCTAGTACAAATCTCGTCACGTCCGTTGTGTCCTGAGCAAGACACTTCACCCTTGCTTCTGATGGGTGCTGGTTAGGGCCTTGCATGGCAGCTCCCTCCATCAGTGTGTGAATGTGTGTGTGAATGGGTGAATGTGGAAGTAGTGTCAAAGCGTTTTGAGTATAAGGTAGAAAAGCGCTATACAAGTACAATCCATTTATCATTATCAATTATGATGGCTCAAGTGTGATTCACTACAATAGACTTAGACTTAGACTCTTATTGTCATTCAAATTTGAACTTTGCAGTACAATAGGGCCCCACAGCACACTGGATTCCGGTTATTTGAACTACCACAACACTGGATATTGTTCAGATAAATTCAATTTAAGAACTGGCACACAAAGCAAGACTGGAAGTGACTATGACGTGCGCATTTTCCGCGGATGCGTACTAGGTCGCGTTGCACCGAATGAGGGAGAGGGGGAGGGGGTCTTAAACGACCATTGTGTGTGTGGACAAGGATAAGGTTAGGTGGGATTTACCCTGGATAATCTACAAGGGGCCTGAGCATGAGCGGTGTTTGCATGGTGGTGAGAAATTTTTTTCCATCAATCCCACGTGGGTACTCAGGCAGCGAAGCACTCACGGGATCGGCGCCTATGATCAAGAGTGTTGAACTTGTTTTAATGGAGGGCCACATCCCAGTCATGGCTGCCCTCAGAGGGCTGCTTGTAGCAGTGAATGTAAGAATTTAAAAGTATTTCCGCCTATTATATTATTGCCTTTGCATTAGGTTGTTTATTTTTGTACGTACAAATCAATGGATAACTTGCTTTGCAATCGTAAGTCAAGGTGACAAGCACATACACTTTATTGCCAAAAGTATTTACTCACATATGAACTTGAAGTGCCATCCCATTCCTAACCCAAAGGGTTCAATATGATGTCCGTCCACGTTTTGCAGCTAATACAGCTTCAACTCTTCTGAGAAGGCTGTCCACAAGGTTGCTGAGTGTGTTTATAGGAATTTTCGACCACTCTTCCAAAAGCGCATTGGTGAAGTCACACACTGATGTTGATCTAGAACAGGGGTGTCAAACTCAAATACAGAGTGTGCCAAAATTTAAAACTGAACAAAGCTGCGGGCCAAGGTTGAACAAATTAACCTTTTAATAGGGACCCAAACAAGTTTTGCAATGAATATTGAACAAGCAAGGCTTAAATAGAGCAGCATGGTGGTACAGGGGTTAGTGCATCTGCCTCACAATACGAAGGTCCTGAGTAATCCTGGGTTCAATCCCAGCCCCGGGATCTTTTTGTGTGGAGTTTGCATGTTCTCCCCGTGACTGCGTGGGTTCCCTCCGGGTACTCGGGCTTCCTCCCATGAAACAGGCAGAGCTTATATAACATAATAGTGCAAAATCAACTTTCAAAAAACAAACAAAAAAACATCAGTGGTATATTAAATAAAATGTAATTTAAAAAACTATTGCCTCTTTTCTATTTGCAGCTTTCTGAGGTATATATCAACATTAACTTTTTCCACAGGCTAAAAAATTCGAAAATAAAATAAAAATGAGGTGGGCGGGGTTTGTTGGTAGTGGGGGGTGTATATTGTAGCGTTCCGGTAGAGTTAGTGCTGCAAGGGGTTGTGGGTATTTGTTCTGTTGTGTTTGTGTTGTGTTACGGTGCGGGTGTTCTCCCGAAATGTGTTTTGTCATTCTTGTTTGGTGTGCGTTCACAGTGTGGCGCATATTTGTAACAATGTTAAAGTTGTTTATATGGCCACCCTCAGTGTGACCTGTATGGCTGTTGACCAAGTATGTGTGTGTGAAAGCCGCATATATTATGTGACTTGGCCAGCACGCTGTTTATATGGAGGAAAAGAGGACGTGACGGCATGTTGTAGAGGACGCCAAAGGCAGTGCCTTTAAGGCACGGTCCCAATATTGTTGTCCGGGTGGAAATCGGGAGAATGGTTGCCCAGGAAGATTTTTGGGAAGGGCACTAAACTTTGGGAGTCTCCCGGGAAAATCGGGAGGGTTGGCAAGTATGAGTATTAGCGGTGAATGTGGTGTTAACGGCGGGCCAGCTCTAATGTTAATTTGATATCTCCTCAAGGGCCAAATGAAATTAAACGGCGGGCCGAAATTGGCCCGCGGGCCAGAGTTTGACACCCATGGTCTAGAAGGCCTGGCTCTCAGTTTCTGTTCTAAATCATCCCAAAGGTTTTCTATCAGGTTCAGGTCAGGACTCTGTGCAGGTCAGTCAAGTTCATCGAAACCAGACTCTGTCATCCATGTCTTTATGGACCTTGCTTTGTGCACTGGGGCGGTATAGCTCGGTTGGTAGAGTGGCCCTAGCAGCAACTGGAGGGTTGCAGGTTCGATTCCCGCTTCCGCCATGCTAGTCACTGCCGTTGTGTCCTTGGGCAAGACACTTTACCCACATGCTTCCAGTGCCACCCACCTGGTTTAAAAATGTAACTTAGATATTGGGTTTCACTATGTAAAGCGCTTTGAGTCACTAGAGAAAAGCGCTATATAAATATAATTCACTTCACTTCACTTCACTGGTGCACAGTCATGTTGGAAGAGGAAGGGGCCCGCTCCAAACTGTTCCCACAAGGTTGGGAGCATGGAATTGTCCAAAATATTTTGTTATACTGGAGCATTCGACGTTCCTTTCACTGGAACTAAGGAGCCAAGCCCAACTCCTGAAAAACAACCCCACAACATAATTCCTCCTCCTCCAAATTTCACACTCGGCACATTGCAGTCTGAAATTTACCATTCTCCTGGCAACCTTCAAACCCACTCTGATCAATCAGATTGCCAGATGGAAAAGCGTTATTCATCACTCCAGACAAGGCGTCTCCACTGCTCTAAAGTCCACTGGTGATGTGCTTTACACCACTGCATCCCATGCTTTGCTTTGGACTTGGTAAAATGTTTTTTATCACATTGAAATCCCGATTTTTTTTTAAGTAATACATTTTTTTGGGGGACAAATTAAAAAAAAAAAGTTTTTTAGGCCATCTCTTTGCTTACTTGGTGCACGTAGCCTGTAAGTTGTTTTGTTAAGGTGTTGGTGTTATTAGTATTACTATGCCAAATAATACATCGCAAAAATCAGTTTGAATCGAAAATCGTGTTGAATGAGTATCGATAATGGATCAAATCCTCACCCCAAGAATCGGAAAGGAATGGCAAAGTGCCCAAAGATTCACACCAAATTTTTTTTTTACATTTGTATACATCTCAACATTTAAAACATATGAAATTTCATGCATTACGTACATTTTGTGACATGGCGACTTCTCCAGGGTGTACACCACCTTCCACCCATGTGCAGCTGGGATAGGTTTCAGTAAAAAAAAAAAAAAAACTTAAAAAACAATATGTACGACTAATGGTTTCAGCATGTTTTATGAAGTAATGTACAGTATTCACCCTGGAGAGTATATGGCTCCCGATGCTTCTCTGCCAATCACACCATCAGCAGCTTCTCTATATTTTCATGTATGAATGTCCACCGTTGAGATATTATTTTAACATCTTCAGTTGGTGTTGGATTCCTCCTACTTCAGTATGGCGCAGACTAGCAGTGACACAATTACAAACCCCGTTTCCATATGAGTTGGGAAATTGTGCTAGATGTAAATATGAACGGAATACAATGATTTTCAAATCATTTTCAACCCATATTCATTTGAATGCACTACAAAGACAAGATATTTGATGTTCACACTCATAAACTTTGTTTTTTTTTAAAAATAAAAATTAACTTAGAATTTCATGGCTGCAACATGTGCCAAAGTAGTTGGGAAAGGGCATGTTCACCACTGTGTTACATCAACTTTTCTTTTAACAACACTCAATAAACATTTGGGAACTGAGGAAACTAATTGTTGAAGCTTTGAAAGTGGAATTATTTCTCATTCTTGTTTTATGTAGAGCTTCAGTCGTTCAACAATAAAGGGACTCCACTGTTGTATTTTACGCTTCATAATGCGCCACACATTTTCGATGGGCAACAGGTCTGGACTGCAGGCAGGCCAGGAAAGTACCCGCAGTGTTTTACTACGAAACCAAGCTGTTGTAATACGTGGCTTGGCATTGTCTTGCTGAAATAAACAGGGGCGTCCATGATAACGTTGCTTAAATGACAACATATGGTGCTCCAAAACCTGTATGGACCATTCAGCATTAATGGTGCCTTCATAGATGTGTAAGTTACCCATGCCTTGGGCACTAATGCATCCTGAAACCATCCCAGATTCTGGCTTCTGAACTTTACGCCTACAACAATCCGGATGGTTATTTTCCTCTTTGTTCCGTTTGACACCACGTCCACAATTTCCAAATATAATTTGAAATGTGGACTCGTCAGACCACAGAAAACTTTTCCACTTTCCATCAGACCATCTTAGATGAGCTCGGGCCCAGCGAAGCCAGCTGCGTTCCTTGGTGTTGTTGATAAATGGGTTTTGCTTTGCATAGCAGAGTTATAACTTGCACTTACAGATGTAGCAACCAACAGTAGTTACTGACAGTGGTTTTCTGAAGTGTTCCTGAGCTCACGTGGTGATATCCTTTACACACTGATGTCGGTTTTTGATGCACTACCGCCTGAGGGATCAAATGTCAGTAATGTCATCGCTTTCGTGCAGTGATTTCTCCAGATTCTCTGAACTTTTTGATGATTTTTCGGCCCGTAGATGGTAAAATCCCTAAATTCCTTGAAATAGATTGTTGAGAAATGTTGTTTTAAAACTGTTTAACAATTTGCTTACAAAGTGGTGACCCTCGCACCATCCTTGTTTGTGAATTACTTAGCATTTCATGGAAGCTGCTTTTATACCCAATCATGGCACCCACCTGTTCCCAATTAGCCTGCACACCTGTGGGATGTTCCAAACAAGTGTTTGATGAGCATTTCTCAACTTTATCAGTATTTATTGCCGCCTTTCCCAACTTTTTTGTCACGTGTTGCTGGCATCAAATTCTAAAGTTAATGATTATTTGCACAAAAAAAAATGTTTATCAGTTTGAACATCAAATATGTTGTCTTTGTAGCATATTCAACTGAATATGGGTTGAAAATGATTTGCAAATCATTGTTTTCCGTTTTATTTACATCTAACACAATGTCCGTACTCGTATGGAAACGGGGTTTGTAAATTGCTTTGCCAAATTGGCAACACGCTCTGTAATATTTTTGATGATTTCTTCCTTAAATTCAATGAATATCATCCACTCCCTTTTCTCAGCACTGTCCTTCACACTCACTTCCTTCCTTCCCATGGTCTGAAGACAAAGTTATGACAATCCTAGCTACGAGTTATTGCCAGCGAGTAAGACCCGATGTTTTGGTTGGACCATATGGAGTTTACCGTGACATTTGTCTACTAATGGCGGGGATGCTATAGTCACTCACAGTTTTGCTTACAACTTAAAGGACACTTTTTTTTATCGGGACAATCATTAGGAGTGACAAAAACACACATCCATCCCATCTATTTTCCACCGCTTGTCTCTTTCAGGGTTGCGGGGGGTGCTGGAGCCTATCTCAGCTACAATCGGGCGGAAGGCGGCGTACACCCTGGACAGGTCGCCACCTCATCGCAGGGCCAACACGGATAGACAGACAACATTCACACTCACATTCACACACTAGGGCCAATTTAGTATATATATATATATCCATCCATCCATTTTCTACCGCTTATTCCCTTTTGGGGTCGCGGGGGGCACTGGCTCCTATCTCTGATACAATCGGGTGGAAGGCAGCGTACACCCTGGACAAGTCGCCGCCTCACCGCAGGGCCAACACAGATAGACAGACAACATTCACACTCACATTCACACACTAGGGCCAATTTAGTGTTGCCAATCAATTTATCCCCAGGTGCATGTCTTTGGAAGTAGGAGGAAGCCGGAGAACCCGGAGGGAACCCACGCATTCACGGGGAGAACATGCAAACTCCACTCAGAAAGATCCCAAGCCTGGGATTGAACCCAGGACTGCAGGACCTTCGTATTGTGAGGCAGACGCACTAACCCCTCTTCCACCGTGAAGCCCTATATATATATATATATATATATATATATATATATATATATATATATATTAGGGGTGGGCAAATTAATGCGTTAATTACGAGTTAACTCATCAATCTATTAACGCCGACAATAATTTTATCGCACATTTGCGTATGGTGTTTACATGCTTTTACTTTGTTAACGCCTTTTCTTAACAAGATGGCATCGCCCGGACGGGCTTTGGCTTCGAGGGGCTCTTGTTAAAGATGGAACATTTGGCAAAAATATCGGACAATTCTGCAAATTTCATGGCTGGCTTACAGCGTGGTCACTCCGGGATCACTTACGACCGCCAGACAATTCTGGATGTGGATAGATCGGGCCGTTTTGGACTGAATGACGCGTGCTTGCTAGACCTGCTAGCTAGCATGGGAATACTTTGCCGGCTACATCCAGCGGCCTGTGAAGCAGAGGAGTATATGTGTTGTCTGTCTATTTATGAATAATGCAGACGAGGAGTGTTGGCTGAGTTCTTAACGTTTGCTTTCAGAGCGTGCATATCACAACATACAAGATGCCGTCATGGCGACACACAACCTATACCGGGCTACCGCGCATGCTCGTCACTCCTGTTGCATGCTGGGTAGGGTAGTTATTTTATTCCCTTGCTCATAACATCACAATATAGTACCATGTATATGATGCGTTCAGTTTATCAAAGCACCAAGCAAACAGTCAGAAAATTCCCATCATATCAATTCCTAGATATGGTCATAATTATTTTAAGTGCACTACGCAGAATAAACACAACATTATTAATATTACTACTACGGATAATTTGATCAGAAATTCCCTAAAACAGCCCACCACCTATAATATAGGTTTTTTAAACATAAGATCCCTGATCAAAAAAATGTTTCTGCTGTTATCGCAGAAATTGCCTGTTCAGATGTTATGATTGTGGCTCAGAGATTTGTATGTAGATTATATTTATTTTCCATAACAAACAGGATAACTTAAATACCCTGGCAGTGGTAGTAATAAGCCTAAATATTTGTATTTACATTTTTTGAGTTGATTTTTCATAAAATATACTATTTAACTGCTACTGTTTAACAAGGACTGATTTAAATTGTGTTTGCACAACAAATGTTTTGGCACTTTTGTTCATGTGGGAGAATATTCCAATAAAGGTGCACTGCACACTACTTTTGAATTCATTATTGGGCTTTGCGTATACAATGCAGTTAATCGCGATTAATCAGAGAAATAGTGCGATTAACTTCGATTAAAATTTTTTATCGTTTTCCAGCCCTAATATATATATCTATATATATATATATATATATATATATATATATATATATATATATATATATATATATATATATATATATATATATATATATATATATATATATATATATATGTATGTATGTATGTTCTTTTTTCTCATAAGGATTGTGAATGATATAGGCTAAATTTCCCCTTTGAAGCATAACAATTAGCCAAGAGACAGCAATTATCTTTAAAAAAAACTCTTAAACGGGGGTACTCTTAAGTTGAAGTAAAACTGTGGAGAATTGTATTTGGTTTTAAGTTAGTTGTTTATTGATTCCCTCTTATTTGCTTTTGTTGTGTTTTTTTCCGGTTATTCTTTTTTTATCCACATTTTTTCTGTTTCAACTATATTTTAGGTGTTTTATTTGTGCCTTTTTTATAGCATAATTTTAATGATTATTCGGTATAGGCACTTTGGTCCACTGGTTATTTTTAAAGCGTTCTGCAGTTGGATCTATAATGAAACTATATATTTATTTTAGTGTCCATTACGCAATAACACAACACCTAATACAAAAATAGTGAATTATAACAGATTTTCATGCATCATTTCACTCTAAGTTTGGTGCTTATTTTAAAATCGCAGTACAACAGAGAGTGGATGGATTCACGCGTTCGGCATGCGCCAAAACCACGCAACAGATTGGAAGCCCTGCTCGAAACCCCCCAGCCACCCACCCTGTCTCCACCCAGCACGGCAACCCCCACCACCCTTCTTTCCAATTGAGTCTCGATCAGCATCTCTTGTTCCCATGTGGCCCCTCCAGGGTCGTTTACATGTAAATACAACACTTGCCCAAAACGAGCGCAATTTTACGCGCAGTGTTTTTTCTGCACCCCTGTCTCTCCACGCATAAATGCGCCATAAATTATTTTTATTTGGATAAAATATATGTGAAATGTGCATGAAATGTTGCTGAAAAAACAGAAAATTCCAGATGCTCCTATACGCACATGACAGATTTTCCAAAATAATGGAGTTCAGATCATTTTTACGCAGAAATATCCAACAACACATCGATAATGAAATATATCTGTGTATGGAAACGGACTAACTTGTACAGTCAAAATACATTAAAATGCATTTTTTTTCTTTTAGATTTTGCGTAAATATTTGTCAATGCCAAAGCATGGGGATATGGCGCCACTTTATGGAATGTTTACAACTGGGGTCCCCAAACTACGACCTACGGACCGGATCCGGCCCGCTAGCTTTCAAAATCCGGCCCGCAGGAAGTCCCATGTTTAAAAAAAACAACAACAAAAACACCTACTCAGTTGTCTGGCGGTTAAAGCAGACCTGGGCAAATTAATGCCACATGTGGCCCGTTGAGCTTTTCAATCTGGCCCGCAGGACATTCCCAAATAATTATTTTAGACTTTTAAGATGGAAACTGTAGCTGCTATTATGATGTGCTCTTATGTTTTCTAATGACCGTAATCTTCACCTATAGAAAATATTTCAATGGTTGGAATCTGAGTTTATGGATGATATACCAGTTACTATGGTAATCTAATTAGTTACTATGGTCATCTAATTAGTTGCTATGGCAATCTACGTCACAGCAGCTCAGACGATGCACCAAGCAGTGTGGGTGGGAAGTGTTTCCACAGATGCGGAAAGAGATTTTCGCAACAAAAAGTTCTAGTATAGAATAGAATAGAAAGTACTTTATTGATCTCTGGGGGAAATTCAGCAAATATCATATATATCAGATTGTAGGTAGGTTTATTTTGTGCACTTTGCCTTCATATTTTAGTGTTTGTTCCATTTTTGTTGCGTTTCACTTGATTGTAAAATATGTCGATCAAAAGGGGGGATGACATTCATATTTGGTCAATATTCAGTGTTTTATCGTTCATAGGAACTTTTTTTAAAAATCCATTATGTTTTTTAAGGCGGTCTGTCATAACGTTTTTAGCATTCAATCAAACATTATTGTGAGGTTTTGTGTTAGTGTTCCTAAAAATAGATATACCGGCCCCAGACACATTTTTTTCTCTAAATGTGGCCCCCGAGTCAAAATAATTGCCCAGGCCTGGGTTAGAGTTTCCGCCCTGAGATCGGTAGGCTGTGAGTTCAAATCCCGGCCGAGTCATACCAAAGACTATAAAATGGGACCCATTTCCTCCCTGCTTGACACTCAGCATCAAGGGTTGGAATTGGGGGTTAAATCACGCAAAATAATTCCCGGGCGCAGCCACCGCTGCTGTCCACTGCTCCCCTCACCTCACTGGGGGAGATCAAGGGTGATGGGTCAAATGCAGAGAATAATATTGCCACACCTAGTGTGTGTGTGACAATCATTGGTACTATTTTTCACAACTTGTTACTCTCGGTGTCTCCTAGGCAAATCATATTGTCGAAAAATGCATTTTCCCATCGACAACGTGACATCATCGCGCTCGGAATACATATATTTACTGCATATACAGCCCCGCCCCGGGCCAAATTGTTTAACCCAATGCGGCCCATGAGTAAAAAATTTGGGGACCCCTGGTTTACAATGAAAATTATAAGCCAATATTTTACAATAATATTGGCTTAGAATTTTTATAATCTTATATTTTACAATAAATTATAAACCAATATTTCCTAACACAGTAATTCAGACCATTAGTGTAATATTTGTGCAAATTGTTTTATTTCTGATCCACATCTGACCTTGTAACTGCTACCACTGATTGTTTCCGTTATAAAAACAACAAAGATAACTTGTCAAAATAACAAGCAAGTTTTTTTAACAACTCTTTCTAAAGAACAGCTCCTAAATGTGTGCATTTATTGAGATTTTACAAGACATTCAATTTATGGTGACTATAATTGGAGGCACTATTATTTACATTTTTAGAAGTTAATCCACGTTTAAGTGGATTAATTAAAAAAAACAGTTTGTACACATTTAAGTGTACAAACACCAACAAAATGTGTACATTTTCTGTTCAAACTGTTTTTTCTACACTTGGAAACAAAACAAAAAAATCAAGCCCCCTGCGAGCTACAGCTCCTTTCTTTTTTTGCAATGCCGCTTTGCACGCGTCGTGTCCCATGGGGTCCCAAATAACTGCCACCAAGTCCAGTATGCATGGGAACGGGTCCCTTGAGGAGCACCATTTAAAGAAAAAAAAGAAAAAAAAAAGAAGGAAAGAAGGAAGGATATAGAGGGGTTTCGGTTAGGAGGGTTTTTGTCCTAGTTTTAGCGTGGGTATCCATCTGTGCAAGCTGAGAGGACAGTGATCTTTTGTTGAAGGACATGCTGAGAAGTATAGAATTATGAAAGGGGCTTCCGGCAGCCCAAGGAGGGTGGGGGGTGATACGGGTATCACATATATATATAGATTTTTTTTTTTAATTGTTTAAAAGCATGTTGTGTTACACTTGAAAAGGTAAATCATTAATAATAATAATAATATAATAATAATAATAATAATAGTCAACTTGCTTTTAAATGGGATGTCTACATTATTCTGAAATGATAACAGCATTAACAAAAGTATATTCTGCAATTAAAAGTGCAATTTAGTTGAGTGTTTTTGTTAATAGTCCACCTGTTTGTTAGGATATTAGGACGAGACTGCAGATATAGTATTTGCTCTTATGAGTGGCATGAGACTGACACGAGCCATGCTTGGCCCTGCAGGTTCCAGATGGAGCCATGGTGATGTATTGAGGCGTGAAACAAAAGAAAGCATGGACAGAGTCTGCAGGCTGCTTGCAAGGTTGATATCCATCGCGGTGATACACACATACACACACACACACACACACATACACACACAGGATTCTAAACCTCCGCCTTTAAATTGTACGTCACATCATGAGTTTGGCATCCGAAGCCAAACTTTTTTTTTTACGAAAGCCAACATGCAAGAAACATCTGCTGGGTGCAGTGTCATCCTGGGGAAAACACACTTTATGATAAATAAAAGAAATGTGGTTTGAATATTGTATATTACTTTTAATTAGCGCTGTCAAATGACGATTATAAATCAGATTAATAACAGTTTTGCATTTGGGTTAATTGTGATTAATCACAGGTTATCATTTGCGTGCATAATTTAAATTAACTTGAAAATGACCACAATATTTGGACACATATTCAATTTCATTGTAAGAATGTCATCCATTTTTAAAACATGGTTTACTGGAATGCACTACAGTTTGATCTACAAAAACCAAAACCAGTGAAGTTGGCACATTGTGTAAATCGTTCAATTGAATACAGAGCAAAGACAAGATATCTAATGTTCGAACTGAGAAACTTACTTTTTTTTTGCATAGAATCATTAACCTATAATTCAGAGGCAGCAAAACATTGCAAAAAAGTTGTCACATGGGCATCTTTTCCACTGTGTTACATGGCCTTTCCTTTTAACAACACTCAGTAAACGTTTCAGAACTGAGGAGACCAATTTTTGAAGCTTTTCAGGTATAATTCTTTCCCATTCTTGCTTGATGTACAGCTTAAGTTGTTCAACAGTCTCCGCTATTGTATTTTAGGCTACATAATTGTTAGAATAATTATGTCTAAATTATCACACAACTCTTATGCTTAAGGGCCGTTGCTATAGTTATTATCAATTGTGTTGAAGTAGTACTTCTCTATCTGTGCAAAGAGACGACTTGCAAATCCAAAGATTGGAAGTCGTCTCGTATTAGTGTCTGTGTCCAGGAACGGCCTGCTGACTGCCAAGGCCGAACACCGCCGTGAGGCAGACAGAGCAGAGACAGGGCGATATCACAAGTGTCAGCACATATGCATTTTTGTAAAATCATATATTGTGTCTGGGGCTACTGATTACCCCAACTCCTTCATCAGCAGCTTCAGTGATGTAACCAGATGCTGATTGATTGATTGAAACCTTTATTAGTAGATTGCACAGTTCAGTACATATTACTTGTTTATATCAATTCATGGACCTCCCAAATAAATAGAGGAAGCACATGGGCTGGACTTTAGTGCATAGTTTGCATCTGTAACTAGGTTACAGCTCAAAAAAACGTTTCTCAATTGAGCAAAATGTAACTCGGTCTCTGCATGACTTCTTGCTTCTTGCCTGTTTAATAGATGTCATCAGTGTTCGAACCTGACACACATTTTCAATGGGAGACAGGTCTGGACTACAGGCAGGCCAGTCTCGTACCCGCACTCTTTTACTATGAAGCCACGCTGTTGTAACATTTGCATAAAGTGGCTAATGTCACGTTGAAATAAGCAGGGGTGTCCATGAAAAAGACGTTGCTTGGATGGCAACATATGTTGCTCCAAAACCTCTTTGTACCTTTCAGCATTAATGGTGCCTTCACTGATGTCTAAGTTACCCATGCCTTGGGCACTAAAACACGCCCATACAATCACAGATGCTGTTTTTTTAACTTTGCGCCTATAACAGTCCGGATTCTTATTTTCCTCTTTGGTTCGGAGGACACGACGTCCACAATTTCCAAAAACAATTTGGAATGTGGACTCGTCAAATCACACAACAGTTTTCCACCTTGCCAGTGAAGCTGGCGGCATTTCTGGGTGTTGTTGATGAATGGCTTTCTCTTTGCGTAGTTGAGTTTTAACTTGCACTTACACATGTAGCGATGAACAGTAGTTACTGACAGTGGTTTTATACAGCGTTTTTCTGAGCCAATGTGGTGATATCCTTTACACACTATTGTCGCTTTTTGATGCAGTACCGCCTGAAGGATCAAAGGTCAGAGGCATTCAATGTTATTTTTCAGCCATGTCACTTACTTGCAGTGATTTCTTCAGATTCTCTGAAATCCCTAAATTCCTTGCAATAGCTCGTTGAGAAAGGTTGTTCATAAACTGTTCGACAATTTGTTAACACTTTTTTCACAAAGTGGTGATGCTCGCCCCATCCTTCTTTGTGAAAGACTGAGCATTTCATGGAAACTGCTTTTATACCCAATCATGGCACCCACTGGTTCCCAATTAATATACCTGTGGGATGTTCCAAATAAGTGTTTGATGAGCATTCCTCAACTTTCTCAGTCTTTTTTGCCACTTGTAATAGCTTTTTAGAAACATGTTGCAGGCATCAAATTACAAATGAGCTAATATTTGCAGAAAATAACAACGTTTTCCAGTTCCTAACAATAAGTATCTTGTATTTGCAGTCCATTCAACTGAATAAAAGTCAAAAAGAATTTGCGAATCATTGTATTTTGTTTTTATTTATGATTTACACAACGTGCCAACTTCACTAATTGTGCGGTTTGTATCTATTCAGAGTTAAGGTAAAGAAGCATGTGGGGTCAAAATAAATTGCAAGATTATTTTCTGTAAAGCGATACCCTTTTGTGATTATTCACATGTGAGTTAAATCGTTATTTCTGACACTATAAACATAACAGGGATATAGTTTAGTAAATGAGACACTTTCACAAAATACAGTTGTACCTCCGTTTTCGGACACCCAGACAAAATAAGACCAATAACATGGCTCAGTTTTCATTTGCCGTCTCGGTTATAGCTTAAGAGCCTTTTATACAGTCGGTTGCCTGTGTACCATACCATGGAAGTGGCCAAACAAAGAATTCCTCATATTGGTGACTCAGTGTTAGTCCAACTATGTCTGTGTCTTTATTACTGTAGATTGTATTCAAACACGTGACTTTTGAACAGACGTAAACAAAATGGTGGGCCACCAAACCAACATGGCTACTGTGCTGCAATCAGAGTGTGAACTATCTGGGTACGCAAGGGGTCTAGATCTTACCCCTAAAAGCAGATACGAGCAAAAAATGCAAACTATGCAATAGAATCCATCCCTATACGTTATCAAAAAAAGATTTGTCGAGTGATCTAAATGGTAAATAGTAAGTATGCTTGTAAATTGTACAAAATAAATCCCATGTGGATCATTAACGTTTGTCTAAGTCTAAGTCTATACTTGCTTTTCTACCTTCAAGGTACTCAAAGCGCTTTGACACGATTTTTTCATTCACACACACATTCACACACTTATGACGGAAGCTTCCGTGCAAGGCGATAACCTGACCCATCAGGAGCAAGGATGAAGTGTCTTGCTCAAAGACACAACACACGTGGCTAGGATGGTGGAAGTTCGAATGGAACCAGGAAACCCCAAGTTGCTGTCCCGGCCAGTCTACTGCCAGAGCCACAACGCTACCTCAAGGTTTATCCATCGACCACGTTCCCAGACATGTACTCCAGACATTTCTACATGACAAAACAGATAAAAACTTTGAAAATCATGGAGGTCTTCAACTTCTTTGTGTGTGACTGGGTCAAGAACATTGGGATCAAGACTTTCTCGGATAAATCATGCATCGTTTTTGTTCAAGTAAGGAGTTTCCTCGTCTTCATCAAAATATAACAATCAATGTCAACGTTATGTACAGTGAAGAAAATACAAACCCCGTTTCCATATGAGTTGGGAAATTGTGTTAGATCAGGGGTCGGCAACCTTTACCAGTCAAAGAGTCATTTTGACCCGTTTCACAAAGTAAAGAAAACAATGGGACCCACATAACTCTTTTGAAATTTATAATGAAATAACACTGCATACAGAGGTTTTTTTTTTTGCTTTGTGCTATGTATAAACCAGGGGTCTCAGACAGGCGGCCCACACCTTAATATGAAAATTTAATGTTAGTGCGGCCTGCGAGTTTTATATGAATGCCCCTTGACAGCGTCACACCTGCCAACCGTCCCAATTTTCCAGGGAGACTCCCGAATTTCAGAGTAATTATTCTCTCGAATGTACGCCGGTGTTCACCCAATGAACAATAATAAGGGCGTACAATGATGGCACTACCGCTCTCTACAGCTTGCACAAGTAGCTTGCCAGCCCGAAGAATTGTTTGACGAGGCTATTGCAGACACAAGTAAGAGACTGCAAGGCATCCTTTTTCAACAGCAATACAGGTTACACTGAGGGTGGCCGTTTAAACAACTTAAGCACTCCTGCTAATATGCGCCAAACTGTGAACCCATACCAAACAAGAATGACAAACACATTTCAGGAGAACATCCGCACTATAACACAACATAAACACGACAGAACTAATACCCAGAATCCCATGTATTCTGACTCTTCCGGGCTCCATTATACACCCAGCTACCACCAACCCAACCCCCCCCCCCACCCCCCAACCCTCCCCTCCGTGCATCGGTTGAGGAGCCCGAAATAGTCGGGATACATGGGATTCTGGGTATTTGTTCTGTCGTGTTTATGTTGTGTTATAGTGCGGATGATTTCCTGAAATGTGTTTGTCATTCTTGTTTGGTGTGGGTTCACAGTATGGCGCATATTAGTAAGAGTGTTAAAGTTGTTTATATCACAACCCTCAGTGTGACCTGTATGGCTGTTGAACAAGTATGCCTTGCAGTGGCGTATGCGTTCAAATAGAGGTCGCATCCAAAACGTGACCGGACGGCCGGCACGCAGATAGCATGGTGAAAATCCTGGCGCGATGACATGTAGAAAGGGTGTGAGAGGCATTGTCATCACGGCATGCCGTCAAAGTTGATGTCTGGGTGAAAATCGATACATGTTTACCCGGA
The DNA here is from genome assembly GCF_033978795.1 of Nerophis ophidion. Classification (NCBI taxonomy): domain Eukaryota; kingdom Metazoa; phylum Chordata; class Actinopteri; order Syngnathiformes; family Syngnathidae; genus Nerophis; species Nerophis ophidion. The sequence continues at coordinate 39,917,122 of NC_084616.1, read as the reverse complement.
AGATTTCTGATAGAGACATTAAAATTGGAAATCTGCCGGACTTCTCCGGGCAGTCGGCAAGTATGCGGCTGAGCCACATCAGAGTGGTCAAAGCGCAGTATGGGGCTCCGAAGTCGCGGGTTGCCGACCCCTGTGTTAGATGTAAATATAAACGGAATACAATGATTTGCAAATCCTTTTCAACCCACATTAAGTTGAATGCACTGCAAAGACAAGATATTTGATGTTCAAACTCATAAACTACTTTTTTTTTTTTGCTAAAAATAACTAACTTAGAATTTCTTGGCTGCAACATGTGCCAAAGTGGTTGGGAAAGGGCATGTTCACCACTGTGTTATATCACCGTTTTTCTTTTAACAACACTCAATAAACGTTTGGGAACTGAGGAAACTAATTGTTGAAGCTTTGAAAGTAGAATTATTTCCGTTTCTTGTTTTATGTAGAGCTTCAGTCGTTCAACAGTCCAGAAACTCCACTGTCGTATTTTACGCTTCATAATGCGCAAAACATTTTCGATGGGAGACAGGTCTGGACTGCAGGCGGGCCAGGAAAGTACCCGCACTCTTTTACTACGAAACCACGCTGTTGTAATACGTGGCTTGGCATTGTCTTGCTGAAATAAGCGGGGGCGTCCATGATAACGTTGCTTGGATGACAACATATGTTGCTCCAAAACCTGTATGGACCATTCAGCATTAATGGTGCCTTCACAGATGTGTAAGTTACCCATGCCTTGGGCATTAATACACCCCCATACCATCACAGAAGCTGGCTTTTGAACTTCACGCCTTCAACAATCCCGATGGTCATTTACCTCTTTGTTCCAGAGGACACCCCGTCCACAGTTTCCAAATATAATTTGAAATGTGGACTCGTCAGAACACATAAAACTTTTCCACTTTGCATCAGACCATCTTAGATGAGCTCAGGCCCAGTGAAGCCAGCGGCGTTCCTTGGTGTTGTTGATAAATGGATTTTGCTTTGCATAGCAAAGTTTTAACTTGCACTTACAGATGTAGCAACCAACTGTAGTTACTGACAGTGGTTTTCTGAAGTGTTCCTGAGCCCATGTGGTGATATCCTTTACATACTGATATTGGTTTTTGATGAAGTATCGCCTGACAGATCAACGGTCCGTAATATCATAGCTTACGTGCAGATTCTCTAAATCTTTTGATGATTTTATGGACCGTAGATGGTAAAATCCCTAAATTCCTTGCAATAGCTCGTTGAAAAATGTTGTTCTAAAACTGTTCGACAGTTTGCTTACAAATTGGTGACCCTCGCCCCATCCTTGTTTGTAAAATACTTAGCATTTCATGGAAGCTGCTTTTATACCCAATCATGGCACCCACATGTTCCCAATTAGCCTGCACACCTGTCGGATGTTCCAAATAAGTGTTTGATGAGAATTTCTCAACTTTATCAGTATTTATTGACACCGTTCCTCAACTTTTTTGTCACGTGTTGCTGGCATCAAATTCTAAAATTTGCACACAAAAAAAAAAATGTTTATCAGTTTGAACATCAAATATGTGGTCCTTGTAGCATATTCAACTGAATATGGATGAAAAGTATTTGCAAATCATTTTATTCCCTTTCTATTTACATCAAACATAATTTCCCAACTCATATGGAAACGGGGTTTGTAAGTATTTGAACACCCTGCTATTTTGCAAGTTCTCCCTTTTAAAAATCAAGGAAGGGTTTGAAATTTTCACGGTATGAGAGATAACCTAAAAAGAAAAATCCAGAAATCACAATCTATGATTTTTTAACAATTTATTTGTGTGATTAAGCTGAAAATAAGTATTTGAACACCAACATTAATATTTGGCAGAGTAGCCTTTGTTCGCAATTACAGAGGTCAAAGTTTCTTGTAGTTCTTCAGCAGGTTTGCACAGACTGCAGGAGGGATTTTGGCCCACTCTTCCACACAGATCTTCTCTAGATCAGTCAGGTTTCTGGGCTGTCGCTGAGTAACACAGACTTTCAGCTCCCTCCAAAGATTTTCAATTGGATTTAGATCTGGAGACTGGCTAGGCCACTCCAGAACCTTGATATGGTTCTTACGAAAGCCACTACTTGGTTTTCCTGGCTGTGTGCTTTGGGTCATTGTCATGTTGGAAGATGCAGCCACGACTCATCTTCAATGATCTGACTGAGGGAAGGAAGTTTTTGGCCAAAATCTCACAATACATGGCTGCAGTCATCTTCTCCTTAATACAGTACAGCCGTCCTGTCCCATGAGCAGAAAAACACCCCCAAAGCATGATGCTACCACCCCCATGCTTCACAGTAGGGATGGTGTTCTTGGGATGGTATGCATCATTCTTCTTCCTCCAAACACACATAGTGGAATTAGGACCAAAAAGGTAAATTTTGGTCTCATCTGTCCACAGAACTTTCTCCCATGACTCCTCTGGATCATCCAAATGGTCATTGGCAAACCTAAGACGGGCCTTACTCAGTGGGCTAGTGGTTAGAGTGTCCGCCCTGATATCGGTAGGTTGTGAGTTCAAATCCCGGCCGAGTCATACCAAAGACTATGAAAAAATGGGACCCATTACCTCCCTGCTTGGCACTCAGCATCAAGGGTTGGAATTGGGGGTTAAATCCCCATAAATGATTCCCGGGCGCGGCACCGCTGCTGCCCACTGCTCCTCTCACTTCCCAGGGGGTGATCAAGGGGATGGGTCAAATGCAGAGGACAAATTTCACCACACCTAGTGTGTGTGTGACAATCATTGGTACTTTAACTTTAACATATAAGGGTTTAAAGGGGAACAATTTCACAATTTCAGAAGGGTTAAAACCAATAAAAATAATTTCCCAGTGGCTTATTTTATTTTTCTAAGTTTTTTTTTTAATTTTACCCATCATGGAATATCCCGAAAAAAGGCTTTAAAGTGCCTGATTTTCGCTATCTTTAAATCCATCGTCCAATCTCCTGTGACGTCATTTAGTGAGGCCAACATGGCGGATAGCACAGCAAGATATAGCGACATTAGCTCGGATTCAGACTCGGATTTCAGCGTCTTAAGCGATTCAACAGATTACGCATGTATTGAAACAGATGGTTGGAGAATGGAGGCAGATATCGAAAACGAAACTGAAGAAGAAACTGAAGCTATTGAGCGAATAGCTATTGACGCTATTCGGCGATCGCTTTCGATTGAGTGACGCAGGATATCCATACATCTCTGTGCCATGTCTGCTTTAGCATCGCCGGTAAAATGTGCAATCCAAACGATCGGGACTGTCGCATCTTGTGACACTGGAGTAACTTAAATCTGTCGATTGGTAAGTGTTTGTTTGGCATTAAATGTGGGTGGAGGGAAAGGCTGGATGAAACTATAGCTACAAATATACATACAGCTAGCCTAAATAGCATTTTAGCATCGATTAGCATGCCGTGCTAATCAATGCACACTCCACGTAAGTCAACTTGAATCCGTCCCTGATCGTGTTGTTACACCCTCCGACAACACACCGACGAGGCATGATGTCTCCAAGGTACGGAAAACAGTCCAAAAAACGGAAAATAACAGAGCTCATTAGACTCGATGTTTGTAATGTGTTTGAGAAAATGGTGGATTGACTACTTGGTGACGTCATCGCTCTGAGAGCGAATAATAGAAAGGCGTTTAATTCGCCAAAATTCACCTATTTAGAGTTCAGAAATCGGTTAAAAATATATATGGTCCTTTTTCTGCAACATCAAGGTATATATTGACGCTTACATAGGTCTGGGGATAATGTTCCCCTTTAAGCAGGGGAACCTTCCGTGCCATGCATAACTTCAAACCATGACGTCTTAGTGTATTACCAACAGTGACCATGGTAACAGTGGTCCCAGCTCTTGTCAGGTCATTGACCAAGTCCTGCCATGTAGTCCTGGGCTGATTCCTCACCTTTCTTAGCATCATTGAGACCCTACGAGGTGATTTCTTGCATGGGGCTCCACTCCGATTGAGATTCACCGTCGTGTTTAGCTTCTTCCATTTTACAATGATTGCTCCAACAGGGGACCTTTTTTCACCAAGCTGCTTGGCAATTTCTCAAGAGCCCTTTCCATCCTTGTGGAATTGTACAATGTTGTCTCTGGTGTCTTTGGACAGCTCTTTGCTCTTAGCAATGCTGAAGGTTTGGGTCTTACTGATTGTATGGGGTGGACAGGTGTCTTTATGCAGCTAACGACCTCACACAGGTGCGTCTGATTCAGGATAATACAGTGGAGTGGAGGAGGACTTTTAAGGCTGACTAACAGGTCTTTGAGGGTCAGAATTCTAGCTGATAGACAGGTGTTCAAATACTTATTTTCAGCTGTATCACACGAATACATTGTTAAAAAATCATAGTTTGTGATTTCTGGATTTTTCTTTTTAGGTTATCTCTTACAGTGGACATGCACCTACCGTGAAAATTTCAGACCCCTCCATGATTTTTAAGTGGGAGAACTTGCAAAATAGCAGGGTGTTCAAATACTTATTTTCTTGACTGTATGTGCTTAAAACTTAATTTAGAATTGTTTCATTTGCTGAAAACTTAACTCTTTTATGTTTTGCTTACATTTGATAAATTTTACTTAGACTTGCCGAGTTGATGCTTTTCGCAACACATGTTTCACATGGTGTTGGTGACGAACCCCAAGATGCAGGGATAACAGGCTTGGAAAATAAAAACATGGTTTTAATGTTCAAAAAATAAGGCAATGAAAACACAAATCAGAAACCAGCAAACAGGGAAAGGAGTCAAGATCCAGGGAATATCTTTCAGCTTCCAAATAAAAGGTAGTCCACAGCGAACAGCAAATAGCAAACAATACGCCAGCACTCACTGGAGGGCAAAGCAGGTTTAAACAATGTCTCTGATTAGTGCTCAGGCAGCAGGTGAGCGGGTGAACACTAATCATAAGCAGGTGGAAATAATAAGTAACCATGGTAACTAAACCAAACAAGGGTGCACAAAAAACAGGAACCAAAGGAGTCTTAGATTGAGAATAAAAAACATAATACAGACCACCGATCATAACAAACCCCCCCCCCCCTGTATCCCTGCAACCAGCAAGGGAGAGTCAGGTGGCGGCGACGTGTAGAAAGCCGCTGCACCTGACGAGGCGGGCGACCAGGGAATGGCCACATCCGTGGCCACTGAGGTGGGCGCACTTGGCGTGGCGGACGTCCAGGGAACGGCCAAATCAGTGGTTGACGAGGAGGTGGGTGTGTCGTCCTCGAGGCAGGCGTGGAAGCTGCGCACGCCGTCCTCGCTGCAGGCGGCGAAGTTTGGCATGGCGGGTCTTGGCTTGGCGGTGCTTGGCTTAGCAGCGCTTGGCGGCGTGGAGCTGCTACTGGCGGCGCTTGGCGGCGTGGAGCTGCTACTGGCAGCGCTTGGCGGCGTGGAGCTGCTATTGGCGGCGCTTGGCGGCGAGGAGCTGCTACTGGCGGCGCTGGATCTTGGTGTTGTGCTGGCGCTAGCTGTGGACTTGGTGCTAGTCGTGGACTTGGACTTGGTGCTAGCCTTGGGTTTGGACTTGGTGCTGGACTTGGACTTGGTGCTAGCCGTGGATTTGGACTTGGTGCTTGATTTGGTGCTAGCCTTAGACTTGGACTTAGTGCAGGAGGTCTAGCTGGGGGTTGCGGCTTGGCAGGCCGACAGAGTGGTGGTGGTGACCGGGCCGGAGGTTGCTGCCTGGTTGGGTGAAGCTGAGTTACCCCACTAGAACAGCTCCCTACAGGCTGAATAAGTGTACGTTATATGACGCATAAATAACCAACTGAGAAGGTGCCTGGTATGTTGACGTAACATATGGTAAGAGTCATTGAAATAACTATAACATATAGAACATGCTAAACGTTTACCAAACATTCTGTCACTCCTAATCGATAATTCCGATGAAACCTTCTTCCTCGATGCCGCTTCTAAACAACTCTGCCAACTCCAAAGGTATGCGCCGCTTCCTTTTGTCGTTTTCTGTTGCATATTTCACTATGTCCAGCTTGTAATCTGCAGTACATGATCTCCTTTTCTGTGCCATTTTTGTTCAGCCCTTCTCAGTTTTTATAGGTTACCGCCAACAATGAAATAATCAATTTTAATAGTTAGGACAGTAGCATATAGCAGTTAGCATTCCATGACCCACAATGCACTTCTGCCATGACCCTCCCCCGCCGAATTCTTATTGGTTGACGTGTATGTGATGATTGTTAGCGTATGTGTGACGATTGCTGACATTTTCTTCGTCTCTTCCGCGAATGAGATAAATAATATTATTTGATATTTTATAGTAATGTGTCAATAAATTCACACATAAGTCGCTCCGGAGTTTATGTCGCACCCCCGGCCAAACTATGAAAAAAACTGCGACTTATAGTCCGAAAAATACGGTATATTCAATTGAATAGACTGCAAAGACAAGATATATGCAGAAAGCCCCCGGGGCTGGATGGTGTCTCCCCCTCCACCCTGAGACACTGCGCAGATCAGTTGGCTCCTGTCTTCACTGACATTTTTAACACTTATCAGGAGCTATGCCGCCTTGCTTCAAGACCTACACCATCGTCCCTATCCCCAAGAAACTCCGGATCACAGGACTTCATGACTACAGGCCAGTGGCGCTGACGTCTGGGGTCATGAAGTCCTTTGAGCCCTTGGTCCTGCCCCACCTCGAGGACATCACCGCCCCCCTCCTGGACCCACTGCAGTTCGCCTACAGAGCCGACAGGTCTGTAGATGATGCAGTGAACCTGGCCCTCCACTTCAACCTGGAGCGTCTGGACTCCCCAGGAACCTACGCTAGGTTCCTATTTTTGGACTTCAGCTCTGCCTTCAACACCATCCTCCCTGGACTGCTAGGAGACAAGCTCTACCAGCTTAGCGTGCCCGACTCCCTCTGCAGTTGGATCAATGACTTCCTGGCGGATCAAAGACGGCACGTGCGGCTGCAGAAGATTGTCTCAGAATGTCGAACCACAAACACTGGTACTCCTCAGGGCTGTGTACTTTCCCCCTGGCTCTTCTCCCTGTATACAAACTGCTGCACCTCTAGTCACTAGTGACGTAACGCTGTTCAAGTTTGCGGACGACACTCATCGGGCTCATCTCGAATGGCGACGAATCCATCTACAGGAGAGAGGTGGACCAGCTGGCGTCCTAGTGCATCCTCAACAACCTGGAGCTGAAGGCCCAGAAAACAGTGGAGATGATCCTGGACTTCATGAAAGTCAAAGACCCACCATCCCCCCTCACCCTGATTGACTCTCCCATCTCCGTCTCCATTGTGGACTCCATCCGTTTCTTGGGCACCGACCATCAGCTCTTTAAACTTAGGGTGTCGACAGAGATGCTGGTGCAGTTCTGCTCAGCCATCATTGAGTCCATCCTCACCTCCTCCATCACCGTGTGGTTCCACGGCGCCACAGTCCGGGACAAGCATCGACTGCAGCGGATTGTACATGCTGCTGAGAAGGTTAATGGCTGCAAACTCCCATCCCTCCGTTACCTGTTCTCCTCTAGGACCAGGGCGCGTATGGGTCAGATCACACCTTATTCTTTTCACCCTGGACACAAACTATTCCCCTCTCCCCTTAGGCAGGAGACTATGGTCCATCCAGACCCACACCTCCCGCCACCTGAACATTGTTTCCCCTCGGCCATCAGGCACACAAACTATAACAAGATATGATAGCTCAGTTACAGCTCATGTTATTCTATTCTGTGTTATGTGTTTTATGTTGCACGATTGCACCAAGTAAAGTTCCTACTTTGTGAACCCGTTCTCAAACAATGACAATAGAAACGATTCTGATTCTGATATTTAATGTTCGAACTGAGAAACTTAATCATTAACTTAGAATTTAATGGCAGCAACACATTGTAAAAAAAAGTTGGCACAGGGGCATTTTTACCAGTGTGTTACTTGGCCTTTCCTTTTAACAACACTCAGTAAATGTTTGGGAACTTAGGAGACCAATTATTGAAGCTTTTCAGGTGGAATTATTTCCTTTTCTTGCTTGAAGTACAGCTAAAGTTGTTCAACAGTCCTGGGTCTTCGTTGTGGTGTTTTAGGCTTCATATTGTGCCACACATTTTCAATGGGAGACAGGTCTGGACTACAGGCAGACCAGTCTAGAACTTGTACTCTATTACTATGAAGCCACGCTGTTGTAACATGTGGCTTGGCATTGTCTTGCTGTAATAAGCAGGGGCGTCCATGATAACGTTGCTTGGATGACAACATATGTTGTTCCAAAACCTGTATGTACCTTTCAGTGATTACGTGCAGTGATTTCTCCAGATTCTTTGAACCTTTTGATAATACTACGGACCGTAAATAGTGAAATCCCTAAATTCCTTGCAATAGCTGATTGAGAAATGTTGTTCTTAAACAATTTGCCAATGCATTTGTTGACAAAGTCCTGACCCTCGCCTCATCCTTGTTTATGAATGACTGAGAATTTCATGTAACCTGCTTTTATACCCAATCATGGCACCCACCTGTTCCCAGTTAGCCTGTTCACCTGTGGGATGTTCCAAATAAGTGTTTGATGAGCATTCCTCAACTTTCTCAGTCTTTTTTGCCACTTGTGGCAGCTTTTTTGAAA
>NC_084616.1:39888519-39903519 GCF_033978795.1 Nerophis ophidion | reverse complement strand
TTTTTTTTTTTTTTTTACACAAGTGGCAGAATACATATAGTTTTATGCATATTTATAATGTGATATATAATGTTTGAGACTATAGTAAAAAAGAGGGCAAAGTTAATTTGTATTAGATATTCTCTCATAATGTGGAGTTTTAAAAAAAGTAATACATTAGTCCCCTTATTGCATGAATAATGCACTTAAAGGGTTGAAAATCTTGAAAATATAGTGACTTTTTAAAATAAAATAAAAATCCATTGTTTGTATATTGTTATTGTATGGTATGGTGTGGCAGAGAGTTGCAGAGTTGGCCGTGAGTGGGCGTAGCCTGCTGAGGGGCACGCCCATAACGTGAACGCGTCCCTGCATGTGGATGATCCACGTTGGAAAAAGGGCGCTCAAAACAATTGGGGGCTCCTCAGCATGGGATGACCAGCATGGGAAAGCTCCGCTGCGGTTTCAGATCACGTTGTGGTATGTTGTTTTTAATATATGTATATATATAAATATATATATTTTTCCAATTATGACTATGTTATCATATTAACAGTGCATGTGGTGATAAATTGTGGGAAGATAAGAGCCTCTATACCTTTCATGTATAGTGTATTTACTGTCATATATATATATATATATATATATATATATATATATATATATATATATATATATATATATATATATATATATATATATATATATATATATATATGTATATATATATACATATATATGTATATATATATATATATACATATATATATATATATATATATATATATATATATATATATATATATATATATATATATATATATATATAATATTTTATTTTTTTTTATTTTTTTTTCAAATAGTGATAAACTTGACCTGATGCATTTTAAAGCGCTGAGATTTCTTTTTTTTTTTTAACTATGTTTCTTGACATTTTGGTAAAAAAATAAAAAAATAAAAACTTATTTGTTATAATAATTGTAATCAATGAATTAAGCATGCATTTCCGGTGCAAATGCAAAAATATCAACATGTGTGTCGTCATACTGTAAATGTGCGTGAACGTGTGCGTGTGCGCGAACGCAGTGAGTGTGAGAAAGTCTGACCGTGGAAATTCTCACTGCAGATCACGGATGACTGGCTCGCTGTGGGGGGACACGATCACGCCTCATGCATGCATGCATGGTGAGTTCAAGGCCCCTTCAAGAAAAGATGAATGATTCAACAAGGTGGCACATTTTTTGATGTTGTGGGGGGGAAGTTTCTCATTTATTTTTTTACTGGTACTGTAGTAAAACATATATTCTTCAGCACTTTTCATTTGATGGTGCATGTCAGTGAGGTATTTCATTTCCATAATAAAGATGGCAAATTGATATCCCAAAAAAAAAAAAAGTTTGAAAAAGAAATGCTTAGTTGCTTATTATTATGAGAACAAATGTTGCAAAACTTATCGCACATAAGAGCAACATTAATTTCCACAACACAACTCATCAGTATATAGGATCCTTATATAAAGATCATATTTATAGTCCATAAATAAATGGTGTCGAATGTGGGGGAAATCAAATGAACATGAATAAAGTCATTGTTCTCTTTGTTTTATTGTCTTATTTAAATTTCTAAATAAATATTGTTTGGTCTGGAGTCCTTTTATTTACACGCATTGTACACATATAAGTATTATAAGTGACATGATGCGCGTCTAAACTGTCCTTGCACACTTTTTTTTCCATAGAGACTTACATGTTGCGGTAAAGTCCTATACTATTACTGCTACTGGTTGCCGAATATAAATGAAGCTAGTTCAGACGTGTGCAGCCGGCTAATAATTGATGTCCAAAATTGTGTCCATGTTTAACAAAAATATTTTAATATCATAAAGTCACATTTATATAATACACTTTGTACAAAAACGGAAAATACACGGGAGAAAACAAACACTAGCCTGGCAAAATATTCCTGACACAAAATGAATGAATCACTTGTTTCCTTGCATGCACTGAGATTTGCACTTAACATGAATAGCACAGAAATAACAATTTTATCCGTCAAATTTATAATTTGGGGCTTCTCTTGCCGTCCTTAATGCGGCAGCATGTTGATCCATGCATGCAGGCAAGGCATACGATTAAGAGGGTGAAGTTGAGCCAGCATGGTCACATGGTTTGAATGTTCCCGCTCATGCAGCAGATGTGAGGCGCACACAAAAGAAGGAGGTGGGGGGGGGGACGCCTCCAATAATTAAGAGCAATTTGAATAACTGTCACACGCCTGACGCGTGCAAGGCATATCCCAGCGTTCCCAGGCTCAGATGGAAAACCGTTGGCTTTCGTATTCAATAGACTTTTTTTTTTTACAGCCTGATAGGGAGGGGCTTTGGTAATAGAACAATGGTTAACAACAGTATAGCATTTTTAATACGTCTGGCTCTCAGTAGATATAATATGATACAATAATTAAGATATATATTTTACATTTTATATAGAATATTATGTTCAATATTGGATATTGTACACACTGGTTTTGTAGGTGTATGAATACTGATAGTCATATTTTAGTATTTATTTCGATATTCGTAAAAGGTATCGTTTTTTAATGTTTTTTTTTAAGTAATATGAGTAAAAATATGGTGTGTAGCCTATTATACAACATGTTTACTATAAGCCACACAATATATTAGAGGTATTTTATGTGACGATATCAACAAGTGATTTATTTTACGAATCCAATTAAAAAATATATATTTGATACAACAACAAATATCACAATATGCACAAAAAGTGGCATATTATACAACATGCTAAATATATGTCATTTTTTAAAAATTATGTATAGTGAAATATATTGTACAAAAATACACAAATGGGAATTCTAAAACGAATTGCGCTATATACCGTGCAACAAAGAAATAAAGCACACTGATAATCTGTGGTTAAAAGGATCCAAACAACAAACACAAAAACATTTTCAGGGTGAAAAAAATAAACTGATAGTATATATATATATATATATATATATATATATATATATATATATATATATATATATATATATATATATATATATATATATATATATATATCCATCCATTTTCTACCTCTTATTCCCTTTGGGGTCGCGGGGGGCGCTGGTGCCTATCTCGCCTATCTCAGCTAAAACCGGTCGGAAGGTACATCTATATAGATATATATATATATATATATATATATATATATATATATATAATATATGTATATATATTGTATATATATATACGTTTACACGTGTATATACATATACAAACATATATATACATATTAACACATATACACATATATATAAATGAATATATATATACTGTATATATTCGTGTATATATATATATATATATATACATGTATATATACAGTATATATATATACTGTATATATACGCGCATATATATATATATATATATATATATATATATATATATATATATATATATACACGTATATATACAGTATATATATATTCATATATATATATATACATATATATATATTGCCTGGCAAATATGCTACAACAAATAGGACTGTTTACACAGCACAGGCCTCTATTTCCGGTCCAAAGATAATAGCTCCCGTTGCACTATTGATGAAGTATCCTAAAGTGACTCCCACCAGGGAGTCCTTATTGTCTATTTTCTTGTACAATTAGTCAACTCCGGTGGGAATAATAGCCCCCACCCTTACAGACCCTAAGTGGTGCAAGGTGTCCATGACAGTTGGGCCTGTGTGACAGATGGTCTGGAGAGGCACGCGCCGGGCACGAGTCTGACAATATCAACAAGCCCCCTCCTCCAGAAAAACGCGCACAGCCAAGTTGCAAACTATTGTGACAATATGAGAAAGCATGAAGTGCTGAGTCGCCTGCATCATTAGCTGCTCACCAAATGCAAGTGCAAATAAACAATGGACTATATTATATTTTAAAAGGCACGCTGCATGTAAAATGATCATTCAAAACCATAGTTATATGGCCTATTGACCTATAAATATATATGGATATTTGAACATATTGGCGTCGGTGAAATGCTAATAATGGAAGAAAACGGTAAAAAGCCTCAATGTGAGTATATCGTCCATTTCTGAGTATTAAGCTTTCCTGCCACCGTTTGGTGATGCAAAGAATTACATCAGATAAATTTAAGAAGCAGGTGTTGATCAAATAGGATCCATGCATGCATAATCGAATTCATGCACTCAATGAGAGTGTCGTCCACGCCTTTGTTATAGGACAAAACACATGCAGTATATAGTGCACGGGGAAATGGCATGTACTGTATTCATAAAATGTCAAATCTATTTTTGTACAACCCAATGAGCTGTCGCTTAATTAATTAGGCCTGTCTGTATCTTATTTAGGCCTTATACATATGAGACAGTATGTGCCTTTTTTGCACTACAGTGTAAGGCGCAGGTTTGCAAAATTCATGAATCATGATTCTTATGCATATACTGTACATCTAATGACGTTCGATACAAAGCTATATTGATTTGATTGAGGTATTCATTTAACAATGTGTATTATTATTCTGGTTGTAGTTTTTTGGCGACTGTCGCAAGGTTATTGAAAACACAGCCTGTGTGCAAAGTATCAAAATGCATAACAATATGTAATGTATTTTTAAACAGTTCATAATTTATTTTGTTGTCCTATGATATGTAAATTGTCATGTTTTCAATTTTAACACGCTAATGATATTTCATTGTAAACAACATTGCAGTTATATGGCTGCCCCATATAACACACACACACACACACACACATATATATATATATATATATATATATATATATATATATATATATATATATATATATATATATATATATATATATATATATATATATATATATATATACATACATACATATGGGTGTACCCCGCCTTCCGCCCGGTAGTAGCTGAGATAGGCACCAGCGCCCCCCGCGACCCCAAAGGGAATAAGCAGTAGGAAACGGATGGATATATATATATATATATATATATATATATATATATATATATATATATATATATATATATATATATATATATGTGTATATATATATATATATATACAGTATATATATATACATATATATATATTCACGGTGGAAGAGGGGTTAGTGCGTCTGCCTCACAATAGTCCTGCAGTCCTACGTTCAATCCCAGGCTCGGGATCGTTCTGTGTGGAGTTTGCATGTTCTCCCCGTGAATGCATGGGTTCCCTCCGGATACTCCAGCTTCCTCCCACTTCCAATCCACTTTATTTATATAGCACATTTAAACAACAATAACGTTTCCAAAGTGCTGCACAGCCATGTTAAAAACAATATTAAAAAAACAATATTATGCTCCACCAATGACTGAATAAAAACAAAAAATAAATAAATATAAAACCAATTAAAAAAAATACAAAAAAATAAAAACAAATATGATTAAAAACAATTTAAAGGGTAAAAATCAATTAAAACAGTAAAATAGAAATCAAAGTGTATAAAAAACACAGAGGACAACAGAGGACAGAGGACAGAGGACAGAGGACCACACAACTCACATAGTGTTAAAAGCCAAAGAATAAAAGAGGGTCTTAAGACAAGACTTAAAACACTCCACTGTGGAACCAGTTTGAACATGGAGGGGCAGAGTGTTCCAGAGCTTAGGGCCAACCACAGAGAAGGCCCTGTCTCCCCTGTCTTAAGTCTGGTCTTGAGCACCACGAGCTGGAGCTGGTTCTCGGACCTCAGAGCGCGCGCAGGAATGTAAATTTGGATGAGGTCCGAGATATATTGAGGTGCCAGTCCATATAAAGATTTAAAAACAAACAGCAATGTTTTAAAATCAATTCTAAAATGAACAGGGAGCCAGTGCAAACTCTGAAGAATTGGGGTTATATCCTCGCGTTTCCTGGCCCCTGTTAAAAGTTGTGCTGCCGCGTTCTGGACTAACTGCAACCGGGAGAGAGCTTTTTGGCTAATGCCAGCATAAAGTGCATTGCAGTAGTCCAGGCGACTTGAAATAAAAGCATGCACGACTTGTTCAAAAAGGTTAAAATATAAAAACGGTTTAAACCTTTACTAAAAGACGAAGGTGATAAAAACACGATTTTAAAACATGCACCTGAGGATATGTTGATTGGCAACACTAAATTGGCCCTAGTGTGTGAATGTGAGTGTGAATGTTGTCTGTCTATCTGTGTTGGCCCTGTGATGAAATGGCGACTTGTCCAGGGTGTACACCGACCTTCCGCCCGATTGTAGCTGAGATAGGCGCCAGCGCCCCCCGCGACCCCAAAAGGGAATAAGCGGTAAAAAATGGATGGATGGATATATATATATATATATATATATATATATATATACATATATATACATATATGTATATATGTATATATATATGTATATATATATATATATATATATATATATATATATATATATATATATATATATATGTATATGTATATGTATGTGTATATATATACTGTATATATATATATATATATATATATATATATATATATATATATATTTATATATATATATATATATATATATATATATATATATATATTTATATATATATATATAAGCTGTGAAAATCTGCAGTACAGTAAGTGTGCTTGGGTCCTATTTTTTAGAAACACTAATACAAAAACTCACAATAATGTCTGATTGAATGCTAAAAACGTTATGACGGACCGCCCTAAAAAAACGGAATTGAACATTTTTTTTTACTTAATGAGAGACCCAGAATGTACATGAAAATTAAGAATGTGGGATTTACAATATTAACTATGAACAATAAAACACTGAATATTGACAACCCATGAACGTCACTCCCCCTCTCGATCGACACGACAAAAATGCAACAAAAACAGCAAAATAAGAACGCGAAGGGTAAAAAAAAACAATCTACAATCTGATATATCAATAAGCTTTAGAACTTTCTTGTAAAAATCTCCTTCCGCGTCTGTCCCTGACACCCGCATGTCAGGTGGGTCGCTCTGGAAACACTCTGTGGAAACGCTCCCCACCCACACTGCTTGGTGTCTCGTCTGAGCTGCTCTGACTTGGATTACCATAGTAAGTAGTATATCATGCAAACGTGCAGTTTCCAACCATTGAAATACTTTGTATGGATTAAGACTTATGGTCATTTGAAAACATCACCGCACATCATAATGGCAGCTACAGATTCGATCTTAAAGATCTAAAAAAAATATTTGGGAATGTCCGGCGGGCCAGATTGAAAAGCTTAATTTGCCCAAGTCTGGTATAAAGGAATAATGGTGTCACTGTATTATTACACAATTTCACTGATTATTTTCAAACACAGGTTTTGAAATTAATTACACGAACTGAAATAAAGGACAAAGAGCATTATTTATGCACAGTTTTAAACTTTTGGAGGCCATGTTAACACACCAGTGGCTATAGTGTAAACAATCTTTGAATACCATAATAGGGTATTATGTCTAACCACACAAGTTATACAAAACCCAAAACCAGTGAAGTTGGCGCGTTGTGTAAATCGTAAATGAAAACAGAATAAAATGATTTGCAAATCATTTTCAACTTATATTCAAATGCATGGACTGCAAAGATTAGATATTTAATGTTCGAACTTAGAAACAACATTTTTTTCTGCAAATAATCATTAACTTGGAATTTAATGGCAGCAACACATTGCAAAAAAGTTGGCACGAGGCATTTTTACCACTGTGTTACATGGCTTTTCCTTTTAACAACACTCAGTACAAAGTTGGGAACTGAGGAGACTAATTTTTGAAACTTTTCAGGTGGAATTATTTCCCATTCTTGCTTAAAGTACCGCTTAAATTATTCAACAGTCCGGAGTCTGCGTTTTGGTGTTTTAGGCTTCATATTGTGCCACACATTTTCAATGGGAGACAGGTCTGGACTGCAGGCGGGCCAGTCTAGTACCCGCACTCTTTTACTATGAAGCCACGCTGTTGGAAAACGTGGCTTGGCATTGTCTTGCTGAAATAAGCAGGGGCATCCTTGAAAATGTTGCTTAGATGGTAACATCTGTTGCTCCAAATCCTGTATGTACCTTTCAGCATTAACGGTGCCTTCACAGATGTGTAAGTTACCCATGCTTTGGGCAATAACATACCCCCATACCATCACAGATTCTGGCTTTTGAACATTGCGTCTACAAAGTTTGCGTCTTTTCCTTTTCGGTCTGGAGGATACGACGTCCACAGTTTCTAAAAAAATTTGAAATATGGACTTGTCAGACCACAGAACACTTTACCACTTTGGATCAGTCCATCTTAGGTGAGCTCGGGTCCAGCCAAGCCAGCGACTTTTCAGGATATTGTTGATCAATGGGTTTGGCTTTGCATAGTAGAGTTTTAACTTGCACTTAGAGATGTAGCAACCAACTGTAGTTACTGACAGTGGTTTTATGAAGTGTTCCTGAGCCCATGTGGTGATACACACTGATGTTGATTTTTGATGCAGGGACGCCTGAGTTATCAAAGGTCCGTGATATCATCGCTTACATGCAGTGATTTCTCCAGATTATCTGAACCTTTTGATGATATTACGGACCGTAGATGGTGAAATCTCTATATTCCTTGCAATAGCTGGTTGAGAAATGTTGTTCTTAAACTGTTCAACAATTTGCTCACGCATTTGTTCAAAGTGGTGACCCTTCAATCAATCTATCAATGTTTATTTATATAGCCCTAAATCACTAGTGCCTCAAAGGGCTGCACAAACCACAACAACATCCTCGGTAGGGCCCACATAAGGGCAAGGAAAAACTCACCCCAGTGGGACGTCGACAATGATGACTATGAGAAACCTTGGAGAGGACCGCATATGTGGGCATATGCTCTTAATTATTGGAGGCGTCCCCCCCCAGGGGACCGAAAGGAATGGATGTCGAGCGGATCTAACGTGATATTATGACAGTCCAATCCATAGTGGATCTAACGTAACCGTGAGAATCAAGTCCAAAGTGGATCCAATATAGTCCCATCCAAGGTGGAGCCAGCAGGAAACCATCCCAAGCAGAGGCGGATCAGCAGCGCAGAAATGTCCCCAACCGATACACAGGCGAGCGGTCCATCCTGGGTCCCGACTCTGGACAGCCAGTACTTCAATTTAATGGCAGCAACACATTGCAAAACAGTTGCCACCCTTGCATTTTTACCACTGTGTTACATGGCTTTTCCTTTTAACAACATTCAGTACAAAGTTGGGAACTGAGGAGACCAATTTTTGAAGCTTTTCAGGTGGAATTATTTCCCATTCTTGCTTAAAGTACAGTTTAAGTTGTTCAACATCTCCAGGGTCTGCGTTTTAGGCTTCATATTGTGCCACACATTTTCAATGGGAGACAGGTCTGGACTACAGACAGGCCAGTCCAGTACCTGCACTCTTGTACTATGAAGCCCCATCCTTGTTTGTTAATGACTGGCATTTCAAGGAAGCTGCTTTTATACCCAATCCTGGCACCCACCTGTTCCTAATTAGCATGTTCACCTGTGTAATGTTCCAAATACGTGTTTGATGAGCATTCCTAAACGTTCTCAGTCTTTTTTGCCACTTGTGCTTGCTTTTTTGAAACATGTTGCAAGCATCAAATTTTAAATGGGCTAAAAATTGCAAAAATACAGTTTTCCAGTTCGAACGTTAAGTATCTTGTCTTTGCAGCCTATTCAATTGAATATAGGTTGAAAATGAGCGGCCATTGTCGTTTGAATCAAACAATCGCTTCGGCGCTACGTCACATCTATGAAATCCCGCCCGGCGATCCTGATTGGTTAATTATTTTTTGTTATCTTGAAGGAGATTAAAATGCCTTAGAGCCCAGATCCTGGTGTGGAGCTCAGCAAACTACAAATATCTGGCGAGAGTCAGGTTACCGATTTGTCAGAATTTTCAACAAATTTTAAGTGTTTTGTCCAGATTATTTTTTGTACGTTTTCATAATCTGCGTGTTC
Organism: Nerophis ophidion; assembly: GCF_033978795.1. Lineage (NCBI taxonomy): Eukaryota > Metazoa > Chordata > Actinopteri > Syngnathiformes > Syngnathidae > Nerophis > Nerophis ophidion. Next base: position 39,893,551 of record NC_084616.1, on the reverse strand, counting down.
TATTTTTGGTCAGAGCAACAAAAAGAAAAAAAGAAAACAACCTGAAGTTGTCTTTATTTTTAAGTTATCATACCATTATTTTATCAGTCTGACCCACTTGGGAATAGATTTTCCTCCATGCAGCCCCTGAGCAAAAATGAGTTTGACACCCCTGGTTTACAGTTTTTTCCAATTGCTTACACACTAAATTTTATATTTTCACACAGTTTACAAAGTCTACACACACAGTAAACAAAACCACTGTGCAGATTTGTCTAATATTAGGCATAGTCTATGCTTCACATTGTTTGCGAAATATTAGACACAGTGCTTTACACACACCTTCACATCTTGCACACAGATAACAATCTTGATACACACATTTTCAGACGTTTGACACACACTAGGATTGTGATACCCACATCTTTACACCTTTCACAAAGATAAGGATTGTGAAGTTACTTCCTAGTCAATCCAAGGGGCTGGCTTGCCAACTTAGAATTTCATGGCTGCAACACGTGCCAAAGTAGTTGGGAAGGGGTATGTTCACCACTGTGTTACATCACCTTTTCTTTTAACAACACTCAATAAACGTTTGGGAACTGAGGAAACTTAGTTATTGAAGCTTTGAAGGTGGAATTCTTTCACATTCTTGTTTTATGTAGAGCTTCAGTCATTCAACAGTCCGGGGTCTCCGCTGTCGTATTTAATGCTTCATAGTCCGCCACACATTTTCGATGGGAGACAGGTCTGGACTTCAGGCGGGCCAGGAAAGTACCCGCACTCTTTTGCTACAAAGCCACGCTGTTATAACACGTCGCTTGGCATTGTCTTGCTGAAATAAGCAGGGGCGTCCATGATAACGTTGCTTGGATGACAACATATGTTGCTCCAAAACCTGTATGTACCTTTCAACAATAATGGTGCCTTCACAGATGTGTACGTTACCCATGCCTTGGGCACTAATACACCCCCATACCATCACAGATGCTGGCTTTTGAACTTTGCGCCTATAACAATCCGAATGTTTTTTTCCCTCTTTGTTCAGGAGGACGCCACGTCCACAGTTTCCAAATATGATTTGAAATGTGGACTCGTCAGACCACAAGTCACTTTTCCACTTTGCATCAGTTCATCTTAGATGAGCTCAGGCCCAGCGAAGCGGGCGGCGTTCCTTTGTGTTGTTGATAAATGGCTTTCGCTTTTCATAGTAGAGTTTTAAATTACACTTACAGATGTAGCGACCAACTGTAGTTACTGACAGTGGTTTTATGAAGTGTTCCTGAGCCCATGTGGTGATACCCTTTACACACTGATGTCAGTTTTTGATGCAGTACCACCTGAGGGATCAAAGGTCTGTAATATAATCGCTTACGTGAAGTGATTTCTCCAGATTCCCTGAAACTTTTGATGATTTTACAGACCGTAGATGGTAAAACCCCTAAATTCCTTGCAATAGGTCATTGAGAAATGTTGTTCTAAAACTGTTCGACAATTTGCTTACAAAGTGGTGACCCTTTGTTTTGAATTTGAAAAACATTTTTTATTTTCACTAAAGGAGGGTTCGGTGAATGCGCATATGAAAATGGTGGGGTTCGGTAACTCCAATAAGGTTGAGAACCACTGCAGTAGGCCTTTAAGTAAATGGGAAAAAAACTAAATAAACACATGCATCTGGCTCCACATGAAGGATAGGTGATGCGGTTGAAACAATTGACCACCAGGTGGCCCTGTCCTGTGCAAAACAATATACCTGAGACGTAGTTGACGCAACATGCACACCTGTAAAAACATAAGCGAAATGCAGTGGTTTTTTTTTCTTCTTTCCAGACATATTTTCTGGTCATAATATGACACGTTGCACATTAAACGGGGCAACGATACTCGCACTGGCCCTTTAATTGGAGAGGCGATTTTCAGCAAAGCAAGCACCTATAACAAGCTCAGCGATCCTCCCCCCTGTTGGATTATTGAACAGGCGCTCAGTCCCATGTCGCCATCTGCCAAGAGGAGGAAAAATACTCTCTGAAGCACATGAGACGACTTAGTTATTGGAAAACAAACTGGCGGAAGGAATACTCCCAAACAGTAGGCGTAAAAGGAAAAAAATGACTTGTTGCTGTGCGTAATGCACCCAGAAAGAAACCTAGTCCTAAATGTGACAAGTTCCCAAATGCTGAGCGTATATTCGCGGTGAACTCATCGGACCTAAGTGCATTGGAGGCGGGCAGGAGGGCCGGGGTCATGGTAGTGGAAGGGGAGCGGACGCTGCTGGCCGCCAGGCAGGGCGACGTGCAGACTCTCAAAGCGCAATTAGCGGCGAAGGCGCTCACCAAAGACGTGAAGGACGCACTGGGGGCCTCGCCCGCGCACCACGCAGCGCGGGCGGGCAAGCTAACTTGTCTGCGGTTCTTAGTGGAGGAGGCCGGGCTGCCGGGTCACTGTCTGGCCAACAACGGGGCAAGTCCGGCGCACGACGCAGCAGCCACCGGCAACCTGGCTTGCTTGCAGTGGCTGCTCACCCAGGGTGGATGTCGGCCAGAGGTGAGTGTATACCACAGGGGTGTCAAACTAATTTTAGATCGGGGGCTCCACAAGGAGAATAATCTACTCCCAAGTGGGCCGGACTGGTAAGATCACAGCACGATCATTTGAAAATAAAGACAACTTCAGATCTTTGTCTAAAAATGGAACAAGCACATTCTGAAATAGTACAAATCATAATGTTGTTGTTTTTTTTACCTGTTGCGGTTAATCGTATATATACTTTATTTGTCGTTATTTATATTTTCGGAATAAATTGTGTGATAATGTTCAGCAGTCAACTCATTAGTGTTAATTTTCAATCCATCAAGATACAAAAATGTTATCCAAATCAAATTGCACTTTGTTGATAATTTTCCTCGACTGATTACAAGATCCAGTGGACACATTTAAAACAGCTGTTTATTTCATTAAAACATTTCAGCTTCATTTTTGTACTTAGCAAACTCATCCCGCAGGCCGGATAAATTTTGTTCTCGGCCGTATGTTTGACAACCCAATAAAACAGTTCTAGGGTGGATGTCGGCCAGAGGTGAGCATATAACACAGGGGTGTCAAACTCATTTTAGATCGGGGGCCCCACATGGAGAAGAATCTACTCCCAAGTGGGCCGGACTGGTAAGATCACAGCACGATCATTTAAAAATAAAGACAACTGCAGATCTTTGTCTAAAAATGGAACAAGCACATACTGAAATAGTACAAATCATAATGTTGTTGTTTTTTTTACCTGTTGCGGTTAATAGTATATATACCTTATTTGTCGTTATTTATATTTTCGGAATAAATTGTGTGATAATGTTCATCAGTCAACTCATTAGTGTTAATTTTCAATCTATCAAGATACAAAAATGTTATCAAAATCAAATTGCAGTATGTTATTTATGTAGTTTGATACTTTTCCTCGACTGATTGCAAGATCCAGTGGACACATTTAAAACAGCTGTTTCTTTCATTAAAACATTTCAGCTTCAGTTTTGTTCTTAGCAAACTCATCTTGCGGGCCGGATAAATTTTGTTCTCGGCCGTACGTTTGACAACCCGATATAACAGTTCTAGCTAGGGTGGATGTCGGCCAGAGGTGAGCTTATACCACAGGGGTGTCAAACTCATTTTAGATCGGGGGCCCCACATGGAGAAGAATCTACTCCCAAGTGGGCCGGACTGGTAAGATCACAACACGATCATTTAAAAATAAAGACAACTTCAGATCTTTGTTTAAAAATAGAACAAGCACATTATGAAATTGTACAAATCATAATGTTGTTGTTTTTTTTATCTGTTGCGGTTAATAGTATATATACTTTATTTGTCGTTATTTATATTTTCGGAATAAATTGTGTGATAATGTTCATCAGTCAACTCATTAGTGTTAATTTTCAATCTGTCAAGATACAAAAATGTTATCCAAATCAAATTGCAGTATGTTGATAATTTTCCTCGACTGATTGCAAGATCCACTGGACACATTTAAAACAGCTGTTTCTTTCATTAAAAAATTTCAGCCTCATTTTTGTACTTAGCAAACTCATTTTGCGGGCCGGATAAATTTTCTTCTCGGCCGTACGTTTGACAACCCGATATAACAGTTCTAGCTAGGGTGGATGTCGGCCAAAGGTGAGCCAAAGGTGAGCATATAACACAGGGGTGGGAAGAATCTACTCCCAAGTGGGCCGGACTGGTAAGATCACAGCACGATCATTTAAAAATAAAGACAACTGCAGATCTTTGTCTAAAAATGGAACAAGCACATACTGAAATAGTACAAATCATAATGTTGTTGTTTTTTTTTACCTGTTGCGGTTAATAGTATATATACCTTATTTGTCGTTATTTATATTTTTGGAATAAATTGTGTGATAATGTTCATCAGTCAACTCATTAGTGTTAATTTTCAATCTATCAAGATACAAAAATGTTATCACAATGAAATTGCAGTATGTTATTTATGTAGTTTGATACTTTTCCTCGACTGATTGCCAGATCCAGTGGACACATTTAAAACAGCTGTTTCTTTCATTAAAAAATTTCAGCTTAATTTTTGTACTTAGCAAACTCATCTTGCAGGCCGGATACATTTTGTTCTCGGCCGTATGTTTGACAACCCTGATATTACAGTTCTAGCTAGGGCGGATGTCGGCCAGAGGTGAGCATATAACACATGGGTGTCAAACTTATTTTAGATCGGGGGCTCTACATGGAGAAAAATCTACTCCCAAGTGGGCCGGACTGGTAAGATCACAGCACGATCATTTAAAAATAAAGACAACTTCAGATCTTTGTTTAAAAATAGAACAAGCACATTCTGAAATAGTACAAATCATAATGTTGTTGTTTTTTTTACCTGTTGCGGTTAATAGTATATATACTTTATTTGTCGTTATTTATATTTTCGGAATAAATTGTGTGATAATGTTCATCAGTCAACTCATTAGTGTTAATTTTCAATCTATCAAGATACAAAAATTGTATCAAAATCCAATTGCAGTATGTTATTTATGTAGTTTGA